>NC_142068.1:33093500-33394000 GCF_059756535.1 Pantherophis guttatus | reverse complement strand
GTATTGTCGAAATTGGCAAAACAAAATCCCGACATAATTTGTATCCAAGAGGTCCACATAAAAAAAGAAGAAGCCAACTATTTAAATTATACTAAATTTGGTAAAGTATTCTTTTCATTAGCTGAGAAAAGAAAAAGGGGGGTGGCTATCTATGTTAAGAAAGGAATAGAGGCAGAATGTAAATATAAAGATGAAAAAGGGAGAATACTTATAGTAGAAATAACGAGAGGTAATTCTAAGGTGTTATTGGTTGGGGTTTATGCCCCGAATAAAAAACAAGGGAAATTTTACCGGAAATTACATGAACAGCTGGCAAATTGGGCAAATTACGAAATATGTATGTTAGGGGACTTTAATGGAATAATAGATCCAAAATATGATTACAAATGTGATATAACTAAAAAGAATAAAAGATCTCCCTTACCAAAGTCCTTTTTTGATTTAGTGGACGAGATAAACCTAGTCGATATGTGGCGTATCCTACATCCCCATGACAGACAATTTACTTTCTATTCAATGCCACAAAACTCTTGGTCTAGAATAGATATGGTCTGGGCTACCAGAAAACTGGGCCTAGAAATTAAAAAGGTCAACATGTGCATAAATGCTTGGGCAGACCATAAGTTCCTTGAAATTAGCTGGTACCACGATACAAAGAAAATACAACAGAGATGGAGCCTAAGGACTAAGCTGCTATATGAAGAAGAGTTTATACTGAAGTTGAATGAAGAAGTCAAACGCTTCTTCATAGAAAATGGAAACCGAGAGACAGCCAAAGAAATTGTGTGGGACACTATGAAGGCATATGTGAGAGGGGTTGCCATCTCATATGCCGCCTTCAAAAACAAGGAAAAAAGAAAGGCTAGAAAAGAGCTCACTAATAAGTTATCGCAAGCTGAAGATAAACTCCAGCAATGCCCGGGAGATGAGGCGATCAAACAACAGTGGTCGATGACGAGACATAGATTGAACTTACTGGACCAAGAGGAAATGGCGCAAAAAATAAAAAGAACCAAGCATTATTGTTTTGAGAACGCTAACAAGTCAGGGAGATGGCTGGCATATAAACTAAAAAAAGAGAAGGAAAAAAATCAAATATTAGTATTAGAAGACTCCCAGGGTAATTTGCTGACAAAGGAAGAAGATAAATTGGAGAGTATAAGAAAGTTTTATGAAGGCTTATATAAAAGTGAAGGAATTGCGTCAAGCAAGGTAGAACAGTACCTGTTGGATGCTAATCTACCGTTAATCCCGGAAGAAGAAAAGGAAAGGTTAAATGAAAAGATCACTATAGAGGAATTAAAAATGGCCCTTTCTAAAATAAAGAAGAATAAAACTCCAGGCCCAGATGGTCTTCCCGGGGAATTATACCAAAAATTTGATGACGCCCTAAAATTAGAGTTACTAGAAATACTGAATGAGGCTCTGGTGGGTATCACAATCCCAGATTCGTGGAGGGAAGCGTATTTGACGCTTATTTTGAAAGAGGGTGCCGACCCGAAACAGATATCCAACTACAGACCTATCTCATTGTTGAACGCAGATTATAAACTGTTCATGAATATAATTGCGGAAAGGTTCAAAAACATTTTAAATTGGTGGATACACAAAGATCAAAATGGCTTTCTCCCAGGGAGACAGATCAGAGATAATCTGAGAATAGTTTTAAACACCTTTGAATACTATGAACAACATCCTGAAAAACAGCTGGCCTTAATGTTTGTCGATGCCCAAAAGGCATTCGACAACTTGAATTGGACGTTTATGATAAATCAAATTGACCTAATGGGATTCGGTACTAACTTTAGGAAGATGATTGAGAATATCTATAAAAACCAGAGGGCAAATATACTAGTGAATGGAGACAGAACCCAATTGTTCCAGATTCAAAAAGGAGTGAGGCAGGGATGCCCCCTGTCTCCCCTATTATATATTTTGGCGCTAGAGGTGCTACTTAGAAAAATAAGAGCTAACAATGATATCAAAGGATTAAAGATTAGGAACGAATTATTCAAAACCCAAGCTTTTGCTGACGATGTAGCCCTCATAATGGAAGACCCATTAGAATCCGGTGGAAAATTAATGCAGGAAATACAGGAATATGGAGAGGTGGCGGGCCTTAAACTCAATAAGGACAAAACTAAACTATTAGTGAAAAACATGACAGACCTTCAAAAGGAAGAATTGGAAGATTTATTAGGCCTCCAGACAGTTAGGAAAATAAAATACTTGGGAATTTGGATCACCGCAAGATTCTCCTCATTAAAAGACGATAACTATATCCCTCTTCTGCAGAAAACACACCAAGATCTTGAAAGATGGAAAAAGCTCAAATTGTCTCTGATTGGTAAAATTGCAGCGATTAAAATGAATATCCTACCAAAAATTTTGTTCCTATTCCAAAATATTCCGTTATCTTTAGATAAAAAATTCTTCTTGGACCTGAACAAACATATCAGGAATTTTCTGTGGGAGGGCAAGAAATCGCGGATTTCTTTTAAGATACTCCAAGGGAAAAGGAATTTGGGAGGTTTTGGGCTCCCTGATTGGGAACTATATCAACAGGCGGCAAAAATAATCTGGATTAAGGAGTGGATCAAGTTACAAGATAGGAGAACCCTGACCTTGGAAGGACATGACCTTCTAGAAGGATGGCACTCCTACCTTTGGGATATAAAGAACAAGAAAAAATCCTATTTTCATAAACATAAAATTAGGGAGACCCTTATTCACACGTGGGTCGAAATTAGACAGAAGATCTATACGAAAGTACCCAACTGGCTTTCCATCATGGAAGCGTTGGCGGCACCAAACAGGAGAGATGAGTACAAATGGGGTACATACAAGGATATCCTCGATGAAGAAGGGAAACTTAAATCATTGGATCTATTGAGAGATCAGGGCCTAAACTTGGATTGGTGGAACTATTTTCAGATCAACTCAAGATTCCAAAAAGACAGAGACAAATTTGGTATAGCAGCGAAATTTGGGAACTTTGACAAAATTATTTGGGGAACAGATAAGAAAATGTTATCGAAAATCTATAACTTTCTATTAGATGAAGATAGGGCAGAGTCCATAGCAAGAAATCAACTGAACATCTGGGAAAAAAATCTAGGACATAGACTAAATTTTAATGATTGGGAGATAGCTTGGAATAGAAACTACAAAATAACTAAATCGACAACGTTTAGGGAAAATCATTACAAATTGTTACACAGGTGGTATCTAGCCCCAGCGAGGCTAGCCAAGATGTTTCCAAATCTCTCTCCCACATGTTGGAAATGTGGAAAAATGGTCAGCACCTTCTACCACCTATGGTGGACCTGCCCTGAGACTAAAAAGTTCTGGTCCAAAATCCGACACTGGCTCTGTGAAATAACGGGACAGGAGGTAGACCTAGCCCCAGAGCTTTTTCTCCTAGGCATAACCGAAGAAGGCTTTAATAACAACAAAACCCAACTGATAATCCAGATTATAACTGCGGCTAGATTAGCTTTCGCAAAATGCTGGAAAAACAAACTTATGCCCTCAGAAGAAACTCTAATAAATAAGATCCTAGAGTGCGCAGAAATGGCGAAACTGACAAGTGAGTTAAAAAACGAGGACAACTCAAAATATTATGACGTATGGGGTATTTGGTATCACTGGTTGAACAATAAGACGAAAACATGACTATAGAATTTGACTTGGCACATGTATTATAGTTGTATTGTATAAAATAATGTATAGTTAAGGATGAAGTCTTTTTTTAACTTTTGTTTCACTATATTGTATAAACTCTGCACCTCCGAAAGGAGAGATAGATTGTATATTTTCTTTTTTGTTTTAGAAAACTCAATAAAGTATTTAAAAAAAAAAAAAAGACTTGTGGACTTCAACTCTCAGAATTCCTCAGCCAGCAAAATTGGCTGAGGAATTCTGAGAGTTGAAGTCTACAAGTCTCAAAGTTGCCAAGTTTGGAGACACCTGTATTAGATGATCAAATTCAAGGCCTTGTTGCAAAGAGTTGAAGCACCAGTTGACACCGGTCGCCCACAACATGCTATTTAGATATCCATTCCACAAGAAGAAACACTGATAGTATGGATAGTCTGGGAACAATTTTCCATCAGTCATTTAAGGGAAAATAAGGCATGTTGTTGAAAAAAAAAAAAAGAGTGAATCTACTAGTTTCCAAATCCTCTCATTCCTTGGGATGCCCAGAGAAACAGATGAACACTAGGTTGGCATAAAGAATGTCCTCCCATGATTGGCAATGGGAGGGAAGAAGAAAACTCTCCCTCACTCCTTGTCTTGGCCAGCAACTCTCTTCTACCCCTTTCCACAGTTGTACTTTTTGTTCCTATCTCTGGTTGATCTTTATTTATGTTTTATTTAGTTCATTTATACGCAAGTTGTCATTTTAAACATGGCACATATAGTTCAGGCAGCAGCATACATATTTTGAGGACAGGATAAAACGAATTATTCTTTCTACAGTCATCATCAGATATTCACTTACTCCAAAATCTTATGCTCGCGTCAGGACATACTAGGCAAAACTCCAACAGCCTTCTGCTTTGCTTCCAAGATGCTATGGGACACTATTTCAGTTCCTTGGCAACAAGCTGAAGGTTTTTTTCTTCCTCTTTTTTTTTTTTTTAAGTAACTCTGCTGCTGGTTTTAGGCAAGACAAAAGATGTTATTGTGCCCTGAGGAACGCTAAGTAACTTTGGAGCATCCTGTCCTATATCACCTCCCAAATGTCCCATTTGCTTCCCCATCACTGTGGACCAACTAAATGGCACCCATACTGCTAAAGCACAGTGCAACTTCGAGTTTGTTTAGACTGCTGCAGCATTTTGCCTTGATAATGATAAACATTTTTTAAAAAATTCTTCTTCTTTCATAAAGCTCTTTGGAGCTAAACTCAGCATGGCTGAGAAGCAATGAGTTCATACTGAAAATTACAATTGCAAATAAAAACTGGAACAGCACTTTTGAGACATTCCTCAAATTATTTTCTCATTGGTAGCAGGAAAATGGGAGGCATGCTGCATACTAATTGACGGCAATGGAGGGGAAAACAACCACAGTCCATTTAGATTAATTTCTAAAATTACTCTAAGCATTTTCCTTTATATCCAATTATTTCCTCTGGGATAAACAAACTGAAATATCTCAATACACCTTCTGTGCAAAAATTCATACAAAAGCAGGTCATTCCATCTGTAGACATGTTGTTGGCTTAGAATGATTTTTTGTGTGGCAAATATATTAACACAGCTATTTAACAATCTGTCAATACAGGTAGTCCTTGACTTACAACAGTTCACTTAGTGACGGTTCAAAGTTACTGAATAAAGTGACTTTATGACCATTTTTCATACTCGCAACCTTTGTAGCATCTCCATGCTCATGTGATCAAAATTCAGCTGCTTGGCAACTGGTTCATACTTATGACCATTGGTGTGTCCCAGGGTCATGTGATCACCTTTTGCAACCTTTCAACATGCAAAATCAATGGGAAGCCAGATTCACTTAACAACTGTGTTGTTAACTTATCAACTGCAGTGATTCACTTAACAATTGTGGCAAGACAGATTGTAAAATGGGTCAAAGCTCACTTAACAAATGTCTCACTTAACAACAGAAATGTTGGGCTCAATTGTGGTAGTAAGTTCAGGGCTACCTATATTGCAGGAGGACGAGAGGCAGACCCTGGGACCAGAGTGAAAAGGGCCTGGAGTCATTATGTCCTTCTAAGTCAGTGTTTCTCAACCTTGGTAGCTTGGAAATGGGTGGACTTCAACTCCCAGAATCCCCCAGCCAGCAGCTCTGGCTGGGGAATTCTGGGAGTTGAAGTCCACCCATCTTCAAGCTACCAAGGTTGAGAAACACTGCTCTAAGTGGTTCAAGTCAAGCCTCCCTTGAGTTCCATTAACTCTTACCTACATAGCACCAATTTAGTGTTGACCATACAAGGTGGATCTGGACTGCTGATTGAATATATAGTAACCATCTCTGATGTTGGTTTTTAAACTTGAAGTGCTTCAGAGGTGAAGTTGTCACTTGCCTCTGGAAGGTTTTTAGGAAGAAATTGGACAACCATGTCTGAAATGGTGTAGGATCTCCTGTCTGAACAGGGGGTTGGACTAGAAGACTTCCAAGGTCCCTTCCAGCGCTGTTATTCTGATTTGTTAGCAATTGATTTTTATGTATTATCGGTAATGCTATTTCTTCCTCATCTATAAATAGGACCGCCGAGGGTAACTTTGCTGACTTTCCATGTATATTTTGAAGTCTTCACTTTTGAACCTGTATGAAAGGCAAATGCCTTTCCCACCTACTTCAGCCCTGGATCCTTTTCAAAGCAGGACAATTTTTAAAAGCAACTAGGTTGCATTATTTTGTTTAGCTAAAATAATGCTTTCAAAAATCAGCTGGTGAGAACCGTTAAGAACTTATTGGGTTTAAGATATCTTAAAATAAAATTCTTTTAAGATTTCTTACTTGGTGAAGGCCTTCTTCCTACAATATAGATGTTGAGATTTTTGTTTATCAGAAAAGTTATTTTTTCTTTTTCTGAGCTCTGATAGCACCCTTTCAAACTTTCTCTCTAGCAGACATGGAGAGATCTGAGTCTGATCTCCCTGCCTGAATTAGAGCCTTATTTCCTTCCTTCCTTCCCTTCCCCTTCTTACCTAGCTTCTCTCCCTCCCTTCCTTAAATTGATGAGGTTTATTTCTCATCTTATGGTAACAACTTCATTAGATTATTTGTGCAGACAGAGAATGAATGGCCAAAGGCAATGAATTTCATGATAGAAGTGGAAATTTGAACCTGGATGTTTAAATCTAAATAGGTTAGCTCTTCTATATGAATGATACAGAAAATAAAGAAATATGTTAATTTTAATGCACTCCTTCAGGCATCCAGGCTAAATACTTTATTATTAGAATTCAAGTGATGTCCCTTCACATTCCCTGTTTGGAAAGCTGCCTGGGGTTCCTTCCAACCACACAGAGTAGGTTGGTGTTGCTGATTCCAGTGTAGCTGGTTTCAGATGATCCATGCCCCCTCCCCAGAAAAAAACCACAACAACCAACCTACGTTTTAGTTCATATCTCAAACAATTTGGGATTGTTTTATTCCGGATATGACATCAAATACAGTTCTTTGACAGGCAAAAGTGTGTTGGGTGAAGTGTATCAACAAGAAATAGGAAGGAAATCTGTAGCGATATGTGAGATGAGGCAGGGAAGCACAGGTGAGCCAGAAATGCATTGAGACACTCCTGCAATAAAAGATGGGTTAACAAGCCAATCCTTCTTTATTGACAAACTTAACTCACCTGTTAAAGCAAGTGCACAGAGTCACACCTATATTTGCCATTGTTCTTATAGTTACATATAATTCCGAATGTAGCTCAGCCGTCTGATTATATATCTAAGTTCTCTTGATACACAGGTTGAGAAATGGATGTGGCATGTTACTTAACAAGCTCAGTGATTGTTTCCTGTTCTCTAGAACTCATTATCAAGTATCATCAACTAGACAGAAGTAGCTCATAGTTTAAGTAATATTAATATAGTAGTCACAACAGTAGCACTACGTTTTCCATCAAGGTGCAAAAACTGAGCTCCAGAAGCTTTGATACATTCTCTATAGCAATCTGGAAAAATTGCTATTCAGTTTCAATACGAATGTAATGAAAATAAATGAACAGTAGAATAATCAGCTTATCTTAAAGAAGTTGACATATTAAAATTATGCTTAATGAAATTCAGCATTTATCTTGGCCTTAGACATATTGTCTAATCTTCCCCATTCTAAAAAGTGTAGCTTTTGGATTGCCATTCAGAAGCCAGATTGATGTGTACCCCTCTGCTTAATTAGTTGCATTTTCAACAATGAAAAGACTTCAGTTCCAAAGATCCAAAGTTGCATTTTCATACCGTGTTTCCCCGAAAATAAGACCCTAATATTTTTTGAACCCCGAAATAAGCTCTTGGCCTTATTTTTGGGGAGGTATTATTTTTGGGCACGTGGAGCAAGGTGGGGCTCCTCTTGCTGTCTTACCTGATTTCCAGCTCTGTCTCCCTAACTCTAACCAGAGGAAATGGCAGGGACCGGCTGCACATGCACTTAAATATTTTTGAAGAGGGCTTATTTTGGGGGGGGGCTTATTTTTGGGGAAGGCTTATTTTTAACATATGCACTCAAAAGCCTGATTGGGCTTATTACCTGGGGAGGTCTTATTTTGGGGAAAACAGAGTACTTTTGACATCAAGATGCAGTACAGCATGGGGCATGGAGAAAATGAAGACAGGCTTAGCATAGTAACCATGGAAAAATGAAAAATGCCTATTTTCTTTTCTGTATCTTTAAATTAATTTCTATGGTATGGGAAAAGTTAAGCTTGAACCTTCATGATTTCATGAATGTGTCCAAGTATTTTTTTTGGGGGGGGGCAATATTTTTTCCATTGCTTTCTTCTAGGATATTTCCTGGAGATCCTACCCAAGAATTAATGAGGTCAAATTCTGATGAGCTTCTCAGATAAGTCAAGATTAACTAAGACACTATTCTTATCATCCCAAATTGATGCTTCCCAAATTTCTTTTAGGCTTTCCTAGGTTTGGGGTTTTCTCCTAGATTTTTAGTGAATTTCTGTCAGTTCCTCTGGTGCATTAAAATGAATGGCTTCTTCCAATCTATTGCACAATATTCTCTAGTACATGAAATTTATATTGCAAACTTCTTTCTCTTCTTTTCCCTAGTACTTTTAAACCTTTCATTGTAGCTCTAATATAAAGATAGCATAGATTATTTATACCGAAGAATAGATCTATTGGACTTTCTGATATTCCAAAAATAAGGCAGTGAAAGATACATGGAAGTTTCAAATCATATAAAAAACTCCTCCTCGTCTTTCTCATTCCCATCATTTGCTCCTGATGTGCTCAGCTGAAAATGACTAAATCCTGATCTTTTATTAATTTCAGCAACATGCAAAGACAATAAAGAGTTCCTGTCCTCAGAACCCAAACCTGCTCCCATAAATGAACTGCTTGGTGCCTCGGACTGAAGAAGTTCTTTTTGTAAGTCCTTGGAAAATCTGTTTAGGGGAGAGTTAGCACATTTAAAAGGTGCTACTCTCTTGCCTGTGTCAACATTAGTCTCTTCCTCCTCCTCTCCTTTGTTCTGGCATAGCCAGAGCTCATGGCTGGAATGTCTCAATTTAGTACCCAGGTTCATTGGGGAAGGGCCTAGATCTTGCAAAGAAGAATGTGCTATATTATACAAACTGGAAGAAGAATTAAAGTTGCTTTGTGAAGGGGTGAACAGACTTGCAGGAATTTGCACCATCCTCCTTGAGGATTTGTTTTTATTTTTCATGGCTCGAAGTGTCCGGTTTTTCTGCTGAACAGCAGTTCTGGGAGCCACTGAAGATACGCTGGAGCATAAATCACAGCAGTAATGGGGAGACCCTTTCTCATCAGTGCTGTTGTGCCAATTAGGAGGTAGAGATTGAGTTCCATTGTGCTTTGAGCCTCTGCTCTGAACCTGTGGAAAAGAAAATAAATTAACTGCATCTTGACAATAGTAATAAAGTCAGATCTACACCTATAGATGCTATAAAACCATCAACCACAAATCAGTAATTAAAGAATTCTACTAAGGACATAGGTAAGGAAAACACATACCTAGCCTTGAATTGAAGTATTAAACTTATTTGAACCTGTCAACATGATCCCCACATTTTAGTGTGTATTCTGGCTATTCTTCAATAAAAACTAAGGGATATTTAATATATTTTTAATTTAATATAAGATGGCATGACAGGTACAAATTGGCACCTAATAAGGTACCACAGGAGGTCCCAGCAAGAGACTAAAGGGTCTTATGAATCTATGGGTCCTTTTCCTCCATTGCAACCTGCTGTTGCCTTGTGACAAATATCAGGAAATAAGAGTTGGGGTGGATGGGCAGGCAGAGGAAGTGGGACAGAAGTGGGACAATAATTAAGCAAACGAACACTGAAAAGATGTATTATCACCTGTACCAAATCAAAGGATAGATTGTTATCCTAAAATGTTCTTTTGAACAATTTTATTTTTTATTGGCCTACTTGTTTATACATGTTTAAAATACATGCATTTTTAAAAGGCCTGTAATTCCAGGCATGGACATTCACTTTACATGTTATTGGATTTGTTGCCAGCCACAAGCCTGTTGAAGTCCAGATGTTTTTTTGAAGGGTTTTGTTTGTCTTTTAATGACTGCAAACTAAGACAGAATTTTAAAATGTTTGATTCATATATAATTGCAAAGAGCATTAATATTTTGCCATTGCAAATCAGCTGCAACTTTCAGAAAGTTTGGCTTTGAATGCTTTCTAAACTCATAGCCACATGCAATAAATGGAAATATCGTCTGTGTCTCTGAAAGTTTTCAGAAGAATCACATCAGGTTCTCTGGAAGACATTCTTGTCTCAACATTTCAAATATGTTTAATCAATCAATAATTAACCAATGGGACAAAGTGGTGGTTTCTTATGTCAATGAATAAAATGCCTCTACAATCACTTTACACAGTCATACCAAATATCAAATAAATAAATATCTGAAGAACAACATTTTCTGTGAAAACAGCAGTATCACCTATTGCATCCATGCTAAGGACCATACAAAAGTTCTACCATTATGTCTTTTGGTATCTATTGCAGTGACAACAAGTACCTGCAGCAGAATCTTATTTCCTTCATAGTCTTCTGTTTGCCACCTAGTACTGCTTATTGGGACACAGGGATTGGGCAAAAGTGGAACCAGTTCTCCAATTTCATACACTTTGAACTGTAATACTGAAGATTCCTTCAGGTCAACACTCATCCCCAAAGGCAACTGCTTCAAGCAGAGCTGAACCACAAGGCTGTGTGTTGTGTACAGTAGAAAAGCACAGAAGCCACTTTTTTGGACAGATGCTTCTTTCTGCAGGATTGTCTCGTAAAGCCTTACTGCATCCTCATAATTATCAAAGCTACAATAGAGAGTGACACGCAGGATTTCCATGCCGTAGTGAACTTGTCTCAGGCCCCATACCGGCATATGCTCATCCAGTCCATAGAAGTCCTGATGATCAAGGGCATGGAGCGATAGCTTCCTGCTGGGACACTCAATGTGGACAGGCTGCCATGGTGGATGTTGGAAGAAGTCATGGACCTGGAAAAACCGTTCTTCTCCAAAGTCCTCATGCAAAAAAAGGAGTACAGAAGTACTAGGAAACCTGGAACTTTTTTGACGGTATGTCTCATAATACTTAATCGGAGAAGGGCGTTCTGAGACAAGAAAGAGGCGAACGTCCAGGCAGATCCATTCTTGAAGTTGATCAAGAGCTTGTTGCAAGTGTATTGCATGTCCAGTGTTGGCAAGCAGGTGAACAGTCATCCTCATGGAATCTCCTCTCACATCCATTGCACTGCGACCTTCAAATACAAGTAGTAACATAATCAGTGCTTTATTGATTACAGGATCATACAATAGCCATGTTAAAAAGAATAAAACTCACTCTTCCCAGCTAATTCTCATTTGAGCACTTCTCTAAGCTTTACAAATGTCTGTATAATGCAGACCCCCCATTTCATCTTGATTTATTATTTATATATTAGATCTAAAGTTCAAGTAGTGGAAAGAAGGATTATATAGTAAGGTCTCCTATCTTTTAAATCAAGCAAGAGTTCATATACTATACAATTTCAGTGATTTCAAATGCCCTGCATCCTTCTTCAAATTCTTTCAGGGTTTTATTTATATATATATATATACATAGGGATGGTAAAAAGATATATCTGCTTATATTATATAAATGATTAAATGAAATCTGTCAGTTTCAGAGAAGTAATCAACTTGCCTGGATCCTGCCATCATCTTATGTAAATACAAGGTGATGTTTGCATTTTAAAGGCTCAGATTTTTTTTGCTCCATCTGTGTGTGCATGCCCACTTTACAAAGGCAGCAATCTTCCTGTGACAACACCCTTCCTGGGCTTGTGCTGATAAACCATTCTTTTTAAAAAAGAAAGGAAACTGGACAATTGCAGAGAGTCAAAGTGAATACCAAAGATAACAGGAAGAATGTCAGTCAGGAAAGACAAGACGTGAAGGAAACAGATTCTAAATGCCAGTTTGACTAACTGCTGCTCCTTACAATGCCAATTGGCTCGGTTCCAGTTAATCCAGGGACTTGTTTAGAATTGAACATTTCTGCCTTCTGAAGAGGTTTGTGAACTAGTTACCAGTTCATGGATTTGGAATCAACCTTGAAAATGCAAAACACTCTGCTATGATATTTCAGAACAATAGCTGCTTTAGAGCAGCTGAAATAAAACTACCTATGGACTAGGTAGTTCCAATTCATAGAAAGTGGTCATCAACCATGTGAGCAAGTATTTAAATAATACAGAATAATAGAGTTGGAAGGAATCTTGAATGTCTATGGAAATTCTCAGTCATCCAGGTCATAGTTGTCCCAACGCTGCTTTTTCAAAAGATCTTGGAGGTCTTCCAGTCCAATCCCCTCCTCAAGGAGGAAACTCTATACCAAGGCTCTGCTCTTAAACACTCAAAGAGCCATTTGGACCCGTTTCCCACAGAAAAGAAAACACCGGGCGCCAGAAAACACTCCCCGTGCCTGACTATTTTTTGAGCAGCCACAAAACTAGCATATGTAGTTGAATTAAACGTTCTGTTCTCTTTTGAAACTTGGGGGCCGGAGTGCGCAATCGCTGCGAGACTCCCCCCTCTCGCAGGCCTGGCCCTCCACGTTATCGAGGGCCTATCTTGATGACGGGCTTTGGAACCCCGAGAGATGGCATGCAGCAAAGTGGGAGTTGAGGGGTTTTTTCGCAAAATTTTTAATGAAAATTTTAAGGGGACCCGGGAGGAGGGGAGGGGGTTGTAAAGGTGGACGGTCCATATAGCCACTGAGCGGGGTGATGGGTTGATTGGACGCAGAGGAGGGTTCGTGGAAGGAAATTTGACCGGGGAGCAGCGGGGTGATAGGAAGGGCAGTGCAATTGAAATAATGAGTGGGAGGGGCAGATATGACAGGCGCAGGGGGCCATATCATGTTTACGAGTGATTACGCACTCCGGCCCCCAATGCGCGACTTGTGTCCGGGGTTGCACAGAGCCTCAGGCCCTGGGTCCGCGGCTGTTATGTAATGTAATGCCAGGTCAGTTGTTAATAAAGCCCCCCTCATTTGTGATCTTATTTTGGAGGGGGGTGCGGACCTGGCAGGTATTACGGAGACCTGGTTGGGCCAGGAGGGTGGTTCCCCTCATTGAAATGTGCCCACCAGGTTTCCATGCATTTCATCAGCTAAGGGCTCAGGGGAGGGGTGGGGGAGTGGAGGCGATTATTAGGGAAAGTCTTTGTCTGAGAGAGACCACTGTTCCTCAGATAGCCGGATGTGAGTCCCTTTTTGTAAAGTGGGGCTGTGGGGTGCAGTTGGATTTTCTGACTACGTACCTGGCTCCCTGCCACGTGGCGGCAACCCTGCCCGAGCTGCTCAATGTTACTGCCGGGGTGGCGGTTGATACCCCCAGACTTATTGTCATGGGGGATTTCAACCTACCATCCGCAGGTGAGGCGTCAGAGGTGGCTTGGGAGTTCATGGCTTCCATGGTGGCCATGGACCTGACCCAGTTAGTTCAAGGCCCCACTCACATAGGGGGATACACTCTGGACTTGATTTTTGTCTCTGGTCAGTGGTTGAATGATCTTGGTAGAGATAGACCTAGACATTAAACCTTTGTCATGGACAGATCATTCACTCCTTCACTTGGACTTTCCAGCCACTTTCCCCCACCGCAGGGAGACAGAACCGACCAGGTGGTTCAGTCCCAGGCGCCTGATGGATCCCGAAAGTTCCTGACGGAGCTTGGGCCATTTCCTGAGACTCTGGCACATGACTCGACCGAAGACCTGGTGGCCGCCTGGGAGAGTGCGGCTGCCGGAGCTTTGGACTGCGTCATGCCTCTGACCTGATGCCGATCTCAATTGGCTCCTTGGTTCTCCGAGGAGCTAAGAGAGATGAAGCATCAGAAAAGATGCTTAGAGAGCATCTAGAGGACTAGTCAATCCGATTCTCACCGGACACAGGTGAGGTCTTATATCAAGACCTACCTAGTGGCGATAAAAGCAGCGAAATCTAACCATTTTTCCACTCTTATCGCATCTGCAGAGAACCACCCAGCCGCTCTGTTTAGGGTGACCCACTCCCTTCTTCGGGGGGTGGGGAGTGCGGGAAGATCCCTTGCAGGGTCGAGCTGAGGATTTTATGCAATTCCTGCATGATAAAGTCGCTCAGATTCGGGAAGGCTTGGACTCCGACTGGATGAGTCCAGGGGAGGAGACGAGGGTAGGTCTTGAGAATATTATCTGGGAGGAGTTTGATCCTGTGGCTTCCGAGGATGTGGACAGGGTTCTGGGTAAGATTAGTGCCGCCATGTGTTTATTGGACCCGTGTCCCTCCTGGTTGGTACTGGCCTCCTGGGAGGTTACACGAGGCTGGCTCCAGGGGATTATAAGTGCTTCCTTGAGTCAGGGTGCCTTTCCTGCTGCCTTGAAAGAAGCGGTGGTGAGGCTCCTCCTCAAGAAGCCTTCCCTGGACCCGGCTGAATTAGCTAACTACTGTCCGGTCTCCAACCTTCGTTTTGTGGTGAAGGTTGTTGAGAGTGTGGTGGCACGATAGCTTCCCCGGTACCTGGATGAAGCTATCTATCTGGACCCGTACCAGTCGGGCTTCAGGCAGGGGTACAGCACAGAAACGGCATTGGTCGCATTGGTGGATGATCTCTGGAGGGCTCAGGACAGGGGTTGCTCCTCTGTCCTGGTCCTATTAGATCTCTCAGCAGCTTTTGATACCATCGACCATGGTATCATGCTGCAGCGGTTGAGGGGGTTAGGAATAGGGGGCACCGTACTGCGGTGGTTCTTCTCCTTCCTCTCCAACCGTTCGCAGTTTGGCGGTGGGGCAGAGGTCGACCGTGAGGCGCCTCGCATGGGGAGTGCCACAAGGATCGGTTCTCTCGCCTCTTCTGTTCAACATTTATGTGAAGCCATTGGGTGAGATCATCTGTGGTTTTGGGGTGAGAGTCCATCAGTATGCTGATGACACTCAGCTGTACATCTCCACCCCAGACCACCCCAACGATGCCCTTGATGTGATGTCTCGCTGCCTGGAGGCCATGCGGGTCTGGATGGGGAGAAATAGGCTCAGACTCAACTCTTCCAAGACTGAGTGGCTGTGGCTTCTGGCGTCCCGATATAGTCAGCTGGTGCCATCGCTGACTATTGCGGGTGAATCTCTGCCCCCCACAGAGAGGGCTCGCAATCTGGGTGTCCTCCTGGATGCACGGCTGTCTTTAGAAGAGCATATGACAGCCGTGGCCAGGGGGGCTTTTTATCAGGTTTGCCTGATTCGCCAGTTGAAGCCCTTTCTGGACCAGGACGCCTTGCGCATAGACACTCACGCCCTTGTCACCTCCCGGCTGGAATATTGTAATGCTCTCTACATGGGGCTCCCCTTGAAGAGCACTTGGAGGCTCCAGCTGGTCCAGAATGCGGCCGTGCGGGTGGTTATGGGCGCAACCTGTTGTGCCCATGTGACACCCCTCCTGCGCGAGCTGCACTGGCTCCCAGTGGTCTTCCGGGTGCGATTCAAGGTGTTGGTCACCATCTTTAAAGCGCTTCATGGCATAGAACCCGGGTACCTTCGAGACCGACTTCTGCCACCAACAGCCTCCCACCAGTTCACTCCCACAGAGAGGGTCTCCTCCGGGTGCCATCAGCCAAGTTATGTCGGCTGGCGACACCCAGGGGGAGGGCCTTCTCTGTGGGAGCCCCTGCCCCGTGGAATGAACTGCCCCCGGAAATGCGTAAGATCTCCGACCTCCGTGTATTTCGCTGTGCCCTCAAGACCCTGCTGTTCCGCCAAGCCGGGCTATCAATGTAATGATTTTTAAATTGGGTGTTTTAAATTTTTGGGGTTTTAAATGTGAACCGAAATTATGTAATAATTTTAATTATTTTTAACTGATGTCTGTCTTTGTGTTTTTAATAGGCTGTACACCGCCCTGAGTCCTTCGGGAGAAGGGCGGTATAGAAATAAAATTATTTATTTATTTATTTATAAAGAATTGTTTTGCTCATAATTCTGTTACATTTTACCATGTATTTTCCAGACCAGTCTAGAGAGCTTTAAAATCAACAGATGTGGGCTAGGAAAAATCATGCTATATAACAATTATTCTATTACCCTTAATTATCACCTGCTCTGTTTTCCTGAACAGCTTTCTCATGTGGGTGTATGCTAATGCTCTAACTGAAAACTCTAATTTTCCCATGAATGTATATTGCATGGTGTTTCCTTTATTTTACTAGCAATTAATCAGGGGGTTCATTAATGTTATGTCAAAATTTAATTCTTCTAATATCTTCATGCTTCATATAACCCGCCCCAACTCCCCCCTCCCATTTTGCTGGGAATGATGAAAATAGTAGTCTACTTTCTTTTTTTAAGAGAAGAATAACCCAGGTGGGGAGAAGCTGATTTAGAAGTATATTTTTTCACTTGTCACAATTTCTATTGCCAGGAAGTTCTTAAAAGCTTTAAATATCCTTTGTGTGTTTTTCACCATTCAATTCTATTTAGAGGAAAGCATATACATAAAACAGTATAAATTACTTTGATTTCTTACATTATGTACGCCTGTTATCTTTGCCATCAAATTGCTTAGCTAGTTGCTTAAAAAAATATCTTGTTTAAAGAACTGTGGTACTTACAGTACATACTAATAGATAATACTCTAACAAGTGAAATACAAGACACCAAAAGGAATACCTTATTTTCTAAATCAGATTTTAAAATATTTTAAAAAGAAATATTGTACCTTTTGAGCAGTACTATTTAAGTTCAGTCTTTTGTTCATCCTCTTATTTATGGTCTTATTTGTGCAGAAACTGAAACAGTTGGAACGTTCTCTTCCCTTTTACTCATCATGCAATCACATTGCTGCAATCTAGTAGTTTATGGAAAATAGCTTAATTGGATATTTTGCATTTCAAAGTAGAATTAAATGTTTCATTAAAATTCATCTTAGTTCAAATCCTGTATCATCTTCAGCAGTCAATAAGACTATCAATCTAAGAAGAGATGTGCACAGTATCAACTCCACTAAAATATGAGTAGTCAGGGAATTATTAAAATCACAGGTGTACCAACATACAGCTTTTGTATTTTAAAGTCAACTTGTGAAAAAAATCAGGGCTAGATTTCCCAAAGACTTCTTTAAAAAGGGCATAATTTCTATAATTTTGTTTTCAAGGTGTTCTTTGTGCCACAGAACTGCGCCTATAAATTCAACACCTTACTCAGTTTAGAAATATGAATTCAGAGCAAGAAATAGCTGATAGCTAAAATGCAAATTATC
Source organism: Pantherophis guttatus (assembly GCF_059756535.1). Taxonomy (NCBI): domain Eukaryota; kingdom Metazoa; phylum Chordata; class Lepidosauria; order Squamata; family Colubridae; genus Pantherophis; species Pantherophis guttatus. Next base: position 33,376,520 of record NC_142068.1, on the reverse strand, counting down.
TACAACATATACTAATGAAAATCAAGGAGTACAGTAAAAAGAATGAGACTACAATTATATATCAAGATTAAATAATAACAGGTATTGCAACTAGTCTCAGAATTGATAATGAAGATATTAAACTGGGAGATAGCTTTTAGGATTAACCATTAACTGTAAATGATCTAGTAATTAAAAACTATTGTCTAACTGACAACAGATTTGTAAAGTAGTAATGAAGGCCTTGGAAAAATATTCAAAATCCTAAATTCTCTATACCTACAAAGATTAGAATTTTCCAGATTATGGTTTTTGTTGTGGGACTCTATATATGCAAAAGTTGGACTTACAAAAACAAGTCAGAACAAATATCAACACATTTGAACTTTGTTATTGCATACGACTTTTAAGGATACCAGAGAAAGCCATGAAAACCACCAAACAGACCATAGAACAAATGATGCAGAATTTTCAGCTGGGGCACAAATAACTGGACTCAAAATATCATATTTTAACACATTATTTGAAGAATCTTGAGAAGTCTATAATGAAGAAAAGACAAAACAAGGCTCAATCAATCAAAATAAAACTGGAAGAATCTAGAATCTAGTCCAACCCCCTGCTCAAGCAGGAGACCTTATACCATTTCATTCAGGTAGCTGTCCAATCTCTTATTAAAAATCTCCAGTGATGAAACACCTACAACTTCTGATTGCAAGCTGATCCACTGGTTAATTGTTCTCACTGTTAGGAAGTTTCTCCTTGATTCCAGATTGCTTCTCTCCTTAATTAGTTTCTATACATTGTTTCTTGGTTTGCCATCTGGTGCTTTGGAAAATAATTTGGCCCCCTCTTCTTTGTGGCAGCCCCTCAAATACTGCAATACTGTTATCATGTCCCCACAAGTCCTTTTCTCTAAAATATCCAATTCCTGCAACTGTTTTCATATGTTTTTGTCTCCAGGCATTTAATCATCTTAAACTAGACTCTATTATAACATTTATGAATGCTGTAGATCCTGGAGAGGATCTATCTCTACGGTTATTAAAAGGTGACACTAATCTAATGATTCTTAGTCCAGTTTCAACCTAAGCATATCCACTGAAGAAGCTCATAGGAAGCACTCTCTTGATCCACTGCCATAGTTGCTCTTTAGTAGTTTTTCCTTACTTTCAGTTGGCCTCTGCCTTCTCATATGTTAGGACCATTCTTCTTTGATCCGAAACTGAGCAAGCAAGAATAGGTATTGATCTGTCTTTATATGATTTCTCTTTAAATAGTCATTTTTTCTCAAAGTTAAAAGTTACCACCATTTCTACACATAAAATTTAGCCCCCAGATCAACTTCATTGTGCTTCTCTACATTTTTTCCCTTAAAATATAATACCCAGTTTGGAGTTTGTATGATCAATGCAAAATAGAGAACGATTTATACAGAAGTACAAAATTGCAGCCCATCCATATTGTTTAAATTTTTATTTGTTTCCCCACTCAATTTTACATCATCTGGATATCTGATAAGCATTCATTCATCTAAGTCATTAATAAAAATGAATATTACTCAAATTTGTGGTAAAGATTAAATTATTATTCCCAGTTTGATAAGGAGCTATTAATGCTCTTTGATTATTATTACAATTTGTCACAGTCGACCAAATGTCTTTGGCATTTTTATCACCTATCAAAACCGTCCCAACGACCTGGGAGAGACAGTTGGTTGTTGTCTATTGGTGTTAAAGGCATTGTAGCAGATTGTAAGCTCTTCAAAGTAAAGCTGCCTTTTGCTGTTGGCTGATGATGATTTTGTCAATGCCAGTGGATAGAAGTGGTGTTCCAGATGTTTTGGGATTGCACCCAAGACACTTCTTATTATTGGTACTATTTTGCTTCCTCTTGTCAATCATTCTAATTCTATTTGCAGGTCTTTGTGTTTTAAGATTTTCTCCATTTTTTTCTTTTCTATTCTGCTGTCTCCAGGTACTGCCATGTAAACTGTAGCTTTATTAGCTAAGAAGATAATCATAATGAATCTCAAACTGAATACTATAGGCAGAATATTCAAATTCAATGGAATTGGAAACATTTCTACTAAACCACAATGGAGAAGCTTCAGTGAATCATTAAACACCTGACAATGAAGAAACAATGTAGTTCTGGGTGCAACAATGGGACAACCCGAAGAGATACAATAAGAATGCAGCTTGGATAAAGGAGGAAGATAAAAATAAAAAAGGTGAAATGAAATACCGGTAACATGTAATAACTGAATAACTGAAATAGTAGAGAAAAAGACAAAGATCAAGAATTGATCGGCACCAGGTGAAGATGAATTGCATGATTTTTTGGTGAAACATCTGACTTGTCTAATCCATTTGTTGCCAAGCAGTTTAACAACATACTACAAAGATGAGAAATTGAAGATTGGTTAACATTTGATTGAACCTACATGATAATAAAAGATCCAGCAAAAGGGGCAGCAGAGGCAATTACAGACCAATTATCTGCTTACCAAAAACTTTCAAATTGCTAACTAGTATGTAGCTGATAAAGTTCAACAGCATTTAGCTGAAAACAACCCCTTTCCACCTGAGCAGAAAGAAAATTGCCCACACAGCAGAGGAACAAATGATCAACTCCTCCTAACTGACAAAACGAGTTTGGAAAACTGCGAGAGAAGGAAGACCAACTTGAATGTAGCTTGGATTGATTACAAGAAACCATTCAACTCCCTGACACAATTGGACAATCAAACACCTAGAAATAGGAGTCAGTAGAAACTTGACATTAAATAGGCAGAAAGTAGACTATCATTCATAGTGGAACACAGCAGAATCTTACAGATCTGTTCTGAAAGCCCGCTGTATTTAATGAGTTGTGCTTTCAGCTAAATGTGATTATAATAACACAACTACATTAAACAATACATTTGTGTATGTTTCTCTAACTTGGGGCAGGGATTAATTTACATTTTTTGATAATTTCTTTGACCATAAACTAAAAGCATTACATTTCAAATTAATTATTTTTCACTAAATAGTTCACAGTCTCTTTACCTCCCCTTATTTCCCTACTCATTCATATAATCATTCTTAATAAACTGTGAACATGGAAACAAACCAGAGTTAAATGCATGGCATTTCTCAGATACGATTAGATAAAATATAGGTAATCCTCAATTTACGACAACAATTAAGCCCAAAATTTATGTTGCTAAGCAAGACAGTTAAAGAGTGAGTTGCACCCCATTTTATGATCTTTTTTCAGTTAAACAAATTACTCCAGTTGTTAAGTGAATCATGCAGTTGTTAAGTGAATCTGGCTTTCCCCATTAACTTGGCTTGTCAGAAGCTAGCTGGGAAGGTTACAAATGGTAATCACATGACCTCAGGACTGTGCAACTGTCGTAAATACATGCCAGTTGCCAAGTGCCCAAATTTTGATCACATGATGCTGCAACAGCCGTAACCAAACATAAATCATTTTTTCCCCAGTGCGTTTGTAACATCAAACAATCAAAGATTGTAAATTGAGGACTACTTGTAAGCATAAACATAATATCCCCTTCATATTTTTTTTCAGCAAAAAGGCTGGCTAGCAATTATAATAGGTTCATTATAATAGCATTTGCATGTTTCTCATTCTTTTAAAATTACAAGCAGTCCAGACTTGTCGGGAGTCAAATGGCCTCTAAACTGTCAATTTATTACTGAAATTATCTCAAATGCAAACCCTGATTGGTTTTCTCTCCAGCAAATTGATTTTCCACATCTATAAATTGGAAAAGAGAAAAAAGGGAATGTGTATAAACTGATGAAAAGAAAACAGATAAAAGTAAATGGTTTTTCCAGGAGAGGATGATGGTTTAGACAAGCCTTTGGTCAGCTCATACAATATTGCTTTACAAATGGAAAGACCGATTACTGTAGTCCAAAGCACCGTTCTTAGTGCTTCTCAACTTCATTTAAAACTTATCGAGTACTTTGTTACTCTTCGTCAACCTGTCATTCTAGTTTGGACTCCAACTCCTATCACACCAAACCAAAATAGCTGTCGGATGTGGCTGATTGGGGATTATGGGATTTGGTAATCCAAGGCGTCGGGAAGGCCGCACTTCGGAAGAAAGCCGATTTACATCACCTTTCGCCATTGAAAAGTTATTGAAAGTTATTGCTTTGTGGGAGGGGGGGAGATGAAAGGGGATGCAGAAAGGACACGAACGGCAAAGCCTAGGCAAAACTTGGGAAAACAAAAGAAGAACTGAGCGGCTGCCACTCGCGGACACCTAGACACCCCGGTTCTGCCCAACTGCAAATGAAGGGAGGGCAGCGTTATAAACCGGACGGCGACGGGGAGAATTGAATTAAAATAAGGGGGGCGGGGGAAAGCGGCGCTGCTGGTGCTGCCTAGGCTACCAAACAACACGGCGCCTTCGCGAACAGCGTCCTACCTTCGCCAGCAGCCCCTCGCCCACTCCCCGCAGCCTCTACGGGGAAAGCATCTCGGGGCATCTTTGGAGGCTCGCTCGACGCCTCAGGCAACAAGTGAAGGGAGACGCTGCCCTCGCGTGTCCATCCGCTCTGCGGGCCCGCCTCCTTCCGCGCGTCACGCAGGGGTGGTCCACGCTGCAGGCTTTTTTTATTTCCCCCCCGCGAGGTCAGCGGCTGCTTGTCAAGGTAACGTCCGAGAGAGGCAAGGAGAAGGCCGGGCGCTGGACACGGAAGGCGCCGGGAACGGACCCGGAGGCCTTGGCACCTCGAGGGGGAAGTTGGGAAAGGGCAGTTGCTCGGCGCTTGGCGTTGGCGTGCCACGCGAAGCCAGGCGTTTCGATTGGTGGTTTTAGCAGGTTGAAGGTAGCCAGCCGATGGTGGTTTATTCCCCGGTTAAGCATGTTGTGGGAATACAGCCTCTCTTGTGTTATGTCTTGTGAAACCACTTCTGATAAGCCGGTCCCAAAAAAGTAGATCTTTGTTAAACAGCTTTTTGTGTTTCCTTTTCTCTGGTCTGACTTTCCTTTGAAAGTGAAATCTAATTGGGAAAATGAACCGGCTTGAACAGACCTATGGACTCCATGAAACAATAGGCTCTCTCTCAATTATAAAATGTCTAAATAAAATGATTTCTGCAATCAGTAAATGGTAATTCAGCTGAGGCAGTGGTGGGATTCAGCCAGTTCGCACCAGTTCAGGAGAACCGGTTGTTAACTTTCTGAGCAGTTTGGCAAACTGATTGTTGGAAGAAATCATTAGGGCAGAGAACCGATTGTTAAATTACTTGAACCCCACTACTGAGCTGAGGGGAAAAGTGGAAACCAAAGAGGGTGTGAGTAAAGTCATGCCTGCCATCTGAGGAACTTTTAAAGATGAAAGGTTCTGACAATGCAACACTTTTGCCTGCCTGACTTCAGGAGGCAGAGACACTGGGGGTAGCATAGCATAGCACAGCATAGCAAAAGACAAGATGGAAGCCCTCTGATGAGAAGGGTCCAAATCAGGTCTGTACAACCTGAAGCTCCCAAGCAGCCTTGAGCCGTCCTCCCTCATTTTGTAAAATGTCAATAAATTCACTGCTGCCCCTACTGTGTTTCTAGCCCTCCCCTTGCCACCCATCAGATATTCCTTTCAGTCCACAATGGTTTTTAATTTCTCAGTGTGGCTCTTTCCCGTCTACAAGTTGAATGGCCTGGTCTAAACTTTCCAAACCAAGGATTGCATTTAGCTTTTGAATGGTATGCAAGTAGTCCAATTAATGGTTAGGCCAACACATTTCATTTAAGTCTAAGAACTTAGGAGGTCTCTCACACCATACCCAAAACTTCCAGAGGCTGTATATGATCTTTGACCTCAGATTATGCATCCTGCCTTAGAACAATTCATTTGAAGACTAAACTTTCTCATTTGTAAAAGCTTCATTATAATTGTAATATATACTACAGAGTCCTTCTCACATTTGATTGTTCACTTAGTTTTTTATCCATATAATTTCCACCACTGTGTTTGAAATATATTTAATGAAAGTTCTATTTGTACGGTAATAGGTATTTCAATAGGTATGTCGATTGAAAGGTTGGCAGTTCAGTGGTTCAAATCTCTAGTGCCGCGTAATGGAGTGAGCTCCCATTACTTGTCCCAGCTTCTGCCAACCTAGCAGTTCAAAAGCATGTAAAAAATGCAAGTAGAAAAATAGGGACCGCCTTTGGTGGGAAGGTAACAGCATTCCATGCGCCTTTGGCGTTTAGTCATGCCGGCCACATGACCACAGAGACATCTTTGGACAGTCTGGCTCTTTGGCTTTGAAACAGAGATGAGCACCGCCCCCTAGAATCGGGAACGACTAGCACATATGTGCAAGGGGAACCTTTACCTTTAGGTATTTCAGATATGGCAACCAATTGATATTATCAAAGCCTGAGTAATGACCATGCACATGTAGATTTCTCCAAAAAGAATTAACTCTCTGCTTTCGGTAGTTTCAGTTTATATTAAGTCGTAAAACTATATTTAATGGACATTTAATGTAGCATGATCCTACTTTATCATACTGTTAGATTATGTGGAAATTAAAGGGCCAAAGCTTCCTAAAGGTTTGGAATGGTAGAGATACATGCCATCATATGAAAAATAACAGCTTTATACCTTGTTCCTAGAATTTCTGGGCTTATTTAGTTGGCCTTCAGGTTATCCATAAATTAATCAAACTGGCTGGATTCATATTATATGCAAGGCTAAAATGTGGCTAGCTGGGTTAACTAAATTAGTGGTTTCAATCTTTCATATTCTAAGTTACACCAATTTATTTATTACTTATTTTATCCTGCCTTTGTTATGAATCTACATTCAACCAGAATAAACAAAACAAAAACAATAAACTTTTCTGAGCATGCATATTCTCACATTATTTTTGTTATCAGTTATAGGCAGCTTTAAGAATACAATATGTTCTTTTATTATTACATCTTAAAATGAAAGCTAATTAGGACTGAAGTACTAATTATTGGATCAATTTACATTTAAATCTAAATAGTCTTTCTCATACATACAAACATCAATACAGAATAACAAATAATGAAAATTAAGCCGTTCTAAATAGCATTTTATTTTGCGCCTCTTGAATCCAAAACTTTCAGAGTGCACTCTTGTCTTAGACTACAGAAAACTCAATATTCAGGTTTTCCTCTTGAAATACCCTAAAATTGATTTGCTTACAAGATTCTCGGGGGAGAAAGTTACATTCCATCTATATTACTTTTGCACACTAACAGTAGTATACTTACTATTGGTTGAGGAGCACTGAGGTAGAATAGACCTTTTATACGGTTTTCTTTTATAGTGTGCTATTGATTAAAAACAGTTGGCGCACAGTTTGGCCTTTCAGAAATGAATCTCCCTGGTTTTATGGACAAAGTATTAGACTAGAGGAAATTGTGAGAAGGCACATTTTTGCCAATTTTTATCACCATGTTGTAATCGACTCCTGCATGCATGGAAGGATGGAGGGATTTTCTGATGATCTGTCCCTAACCAGGTCCTTTAGGTCTTCCAATGGTGCACTCATTGCCACTGTAACTGAGTCCATACATCTTACGGCTGGGCATCCCCTTCTTCTCTTTCCATCTTTCATAGCATCCCAGCCTTCTCCAGAAAGCTTGGTATTTGTATAAATAGGATAAATAAAAGTGCCTCCAGTGAGAACTTTGGGTTGATTTGATCAATTTTCAGTTTGTTTTCCTTACTGTCCAAGTATTCTCAAGAGTCTTCAACATCAAAGTTCAAAAGCATTCATACTCTTCCTACCTTGCTTTGTCAAAGTTCAACTTGTCCTTCTGGTTGATTCTTCTCCAGATGAACTTAAATGATGAACGGTAAAATTAAGGATCTCTACAGTATGACGTGTCTATGTGGCATTGGAAAATGAAAACGAGAAAACCCTTCATTCCAGTTTTCCTCTGGAGTCAATGATGATTCCCTTCACTAATGGAGGGAAGCCTTCATCTTCACAAACCACTATGCCTACTGTAGATCCAGTGCAAGGATTTTCAGTTATCATCTGTTAGGAAACAATATATACATTGCGTAATTATTTCTCAAATAATTGTTTCTTACATTTATAATCATGTGTTAAGTACTTTACAAAGCAAAATTAAAAATAACTGTTCCTGTCTTCCATGGAAAAATATTTTATTTTCAGCTGTAAAATTTTAATTTATTTACTCTCCAAAAGATGAAATTCTTGGAATTTCATAATTAAGAAACCATAGTGGTTTAATATTCTAGGAATTAATGTACCAACAGATATCAATGACATCGTTTGGCAAATAAGATTTTGTGGTCTTTAAAAATGTTGGAAAAACAGATTTTGTGCAAACATAATTTTATTTGTTAAAACATTTTCCTCAAGTGTTTGAATAAATTGATAAATATTGAGTCGCTGAATCAACTTGTTAAAAGTAGAAAAATCCTTTTTTCAGGCTTAGAAGTTTGGGAAATAAAATTAAAAATCCCAGCACCATCTCTTTTAATGAGTAACATAAAAATAGTTGCTGTGACATAAGGCCCAAAGCACTTCTTTCAAATTATTTTTAAAACATGGAGCCCCTTAAGAAAATATATCTTCAAATCCAATGTCCCCTTTTAAAGGAACATATTAATGCTGATTAAAACTTACCTTTGTATAGAGCTGCTCTGTTTAAAAAGTTAATTAAAATGCAGATTAAATTAAAATATGAAAATTGTAGTATATTTTTAAAATGGTAAGAAACTATTATTTTGTCTCTTATTGAAAAAGGTAGACTCCTAAGGGTCTATAAATTACTTGGTTTAATTTTACCCTTCAGAACAATTTTATACAAATGCATTTGTGTGTATCCAAATTAATAGGCCACTTATATTTAATCGAGTTGCTGGAAGGGTTAAGGTTGGGGGAAGAGTTAAAGCACTGTTAGAAAGTCTGAGAAATTCTGCCTACTGTTGAGTTAAAAATCTCATTAGTTTTATTAATAGATAGCGAACCGTTGTGTGCTAGAGGTGCCTAATTCAATAACTTTTAAATTGCAAGAATCCAAAGTGATTAGTAATTTATGTCAGTTTTAACCTTGTATGGCTACAGGATCTATATTGCAATAGATTCTGTTTTCCATCTAGCAAACCTGGTTGCTATAAAAAGAAAGATAGGCAGGATCAGACCTGGTTACTATTAGGAGGAGTAACCACTAGAAATCCTAGGCCTGAACTGAAAACAAAAATGGATATATGCATCCAGGAAGAAGGGAATGGGTAACTATTTTCATAATATTGCCTAGAAAGCACATGGTTTTCTCCATGTAACCACCAAATTACAAGTGTTTATTTTTATATTTAGATATTCAGGATATCAAATTCTAAAAATGCCTTATGTAGTTCATTTTATTGTGAAGACTTTTAGGTAATTACTAGAAAACCCATGACTTATTGGGTCATTGTTTCAAAGATATTTCCTTACCTAAACAGAGAAACAGAATGACCACAGGAATAAAAAACAAAACAAAAACAGAGCAAGAGTAACTTTCAACTTCCTGATTGCTCCCCCATTATGAGCTTTGTGGAAAGCTGCCAGGAATCATAAACCAACCTGCCTTCCTCCGTCTAAATTTTTCCTGCAGGCTTTCCACAAAGTAAATGAGGAAGTTGTTAGGAATTCAAGAGGGAATCATGGTTCCCAGATTCTGTAAGAGCCTATTGGAGGTACCTTGGTTCAAAAATTATTGCCCTATGATGCAGTTTCACTCAGTGAAAGATCATGATGTGAGTTTTAATAGTATATAACAGCAGTGTGCAAAAGTGTTGTAAATTAAGAATACTTTCAGAAATAGAAGTGTTGTTTATTTTTATCCATTAACAAAATGGAAAGTAAATGAACAGAAGAGAAATCCAAATCAAGTCAATATTTGGTATGACTACCCTTTGTCTTCAAAATGGTATAAATTATTACACTTGCACAAAATCAGGGATTTTGTAGAATAAGAGTCAGGTGTATGATTAACCAATTACACCAAGCAGATGCTAATGATTATCAGTTTCATATATAGGTTGAAACAATCATTAACTGGAACAGAAACACCTGTTTAGGAGGCTTAACACTGGGTGAGGAACAACTAAACTGCTACTAAGGTGAGATTGTGGAAGACAGTTTCGTGTCATTGTCACTGGTCATACACCATGGCAAAATTGAGCACAGGAACAAGAAAAAAGGTAGTTATATCCTGCATCTCTCCCAGGCAGAGATTTCAAAGCAGACTGGAGATTCAAGAAGTCTGTTCAAACTCTTTGGAAGCACAAAAAACAGACAATTATTAGGATTCTAGATGCAGTGGTTGGCCAAGGAAACTTAATGCAATAGATGAAAGATACATCATGCTTACTTTTTGACACTGGAAGATGTCCAGCAGTGCCTTCAACACAGAACTGGTGGAAACCAGTGGGACCCAGGTAGACTCATCTGCTGTCTGGAGAAGTCTGGCCAGAAGTGGTCTTCATGAAATAAATTGTGGCCAAATAACCATATCTCCAACGTGGAAACAAAGCTAAGAAACTCAACTATGCACAAAAACATAGGAACTGGGGTGCAGAAAAATGACAGCAGGGGCTCTGGACTGATGAGTGAAAATTTGAATTATTTGACGGTAGCAGAAGTTTGTTCGCTGAAGAGCGGTACCATAATGAGTGTCTGCAGGCAACAGTGTCACATGATTTGGAGCTGCATTTCTGCAAATAGATTTGGAGATTTAGTCAAGATCAATGGTGTTCTCAATGCTAAGAAATACAGGCAGATACTTATCCATCATGCCATACCATCAGGGAAGTATGTGATTGCCCCAAATATATTCTGCAGGACAATGGCCCCAAACATATAGTCAATGTCATTAAGATCTTCAGAGTAAAGACGAACAAGAAGTCCTGGAAGTGATGGTTTGACCGCCAGATCCCTGATCTCAACATCATTGAGTCTGTTGGGATTACATTGAGAGACATAAGGATATGAGGCAGCCTACAAAGATCTATGGTTAATTCTCCAAAAATTTTTAACAACCTTGAAAGAACCTTGCCAAATTCCTAAAAAAACTATGTGCAAGTGTACCTAGAACAATTGATGCTGTTTTGAAGGCAAAGAGTGGTCACACCAAATATTGATTTGATTTGGATTTCTCTTCTGTTCATTTACTTTCCATTTTGTTAATTGATAAAACATACTATTAACACTACTTCCGAAAGCATTCTTAATTTATAGCATTTTTGTACAACTCCCTAAAACTTTTGCACAGTACTGTAGATAACAGTCCATAGATCTTTGTAGAGTTCACATCTTTACTTAATTATCATTCTCTGTATATGAACCAAGGGGTAAGTGTTATATAAAGTTCTGTTGTTCCTCATGTGATGATGAGAATCAGTATTGGCCACCACTTTGAGGTCAGCTGTAAGTCTCCTTGTTCAGTGCCATCATAACTTCAAACGGTCACTGAACGAATGGTCATTAACCAAGGATTGCCTACACATATAATTTGTAAAAAATAATATTCTGAATAAAAACAATCACACAATATCAAAAAACAATTAAGTACACATTAACTGGTCTAATTAACATTAGCAACCCCAACTGCAAGAATATTGCCTATATTTCTGTTACAGTTTTTCATATTGCAGACAATAACTCAAAATCATCTCCATAGCAGGAAAAAAAAAAAAGGAAAAACAGAAATCTTGCACATAGTCAAGGGAAAACATCCATTACTAATAGCAACCCTGCAATGCAGAACCAGGCTTACCTAAGCCTAGCAAGCTGTAAATATTCAGTACTGAAAAAAAAGTATCTGTTATACAAATGTACAAATAAAGTACAGCAATAACACATGAAAAGCTCAGTGAGAACTTCAACTTTACAGGTTGAAATAGAATTCAACTAGTTCTCTTTCCTGTATATGCTATACATTTATTTTTTTAAAAAAGTTACTCTGTTACATCTGAATACTATTTATGAACTTAAGCTAAAATTAAATTGCTCAGCAGCACTTCACAATTTGCGCACAAAAAGGTAGAATCTTTGTGAACTCATTGCTGTAGAACTCGATTATACAGTATAGGAGCTACATAAAATTTCATTTGGTATCAGATTACACAGTAAAATGGTATTGCAATTTTTTAAAAATCAATTCTTAAAAGCTTTAGTAGTCGTCAAAACTTCATCCTTACCCACCTTGAGAAGGAGAAAGTACTTGTTGCAAGAACTGGAGATTTAATAAGATCAAAGTAACAATATTTATTGCATTTTAAGATTGCATTTTAAAACAGTAAATTAATAGTGCACAGTGGCTTCATTTGTACTTCCTGAAAAGTGAGAAATTAAAAAAGTGTAAAATCCCCTTCTACCTCATGAATAGAGCATAGGTTAATGTGCTTCTCCAAGGGGCAGTATTTGGTTTAATCAATTGCCATCCCTGTGCTGTAATACATTTGAATTAGTGCTCTGTGTACACTAAATCCATTTATTTTAAATTTGTTTTGTCTACATTGAGTGAAATAAAAACATTGCTCTGTACAATCCACTATGAGCAGTGAATACAACAGCAAAAAGTATGATACAGTTTATACAGACTAATGTTTTCCCATTTCTCCTATAAAGGAATCAGAACAAACCTAATTAGTATGCAACTTCATTTGAAAGATCTCAAATGACAAAAGGGAAGGCCAAATATTACAGCCCATAATTGTGCCGGAAAAAAGGTTCTTCCTCATATTAACTGGAATATGAATGAGTGTAGGTGGAAAGAAAAACTAAGCCAAAATCACCGGGCTTTTATAAATTTACCAAATAGTAAATTAAACACAGTTCTTTAAAGAAATATCCAAAACAGAGCAGTATTTTTGAAATTCAATCTTACCATCGTGTTTTTCTTGTAACCCAACGTATACAATGCACAAAGTGCTAAGCAACACTACAGAAAACACATTTACATCAACACTGAAGATTCGGGGAAATGAAATTTCAACAATTTTATTTTTTTTATGAGCTGTATTTTCTAAATTTGTTTTTATTTTTTTTTCCTGTTTTCATACAGTATTGAAAACAAAAACGCGGCACATTCACATTTTCCCGAGGAAACTGTAAGGATGATCTCTACAGGGATAAATGCTGGGAAGCTTGAAGCTCAATCATTTTGATGTTGAAAAACTTTCTGAAGGAGTAAAGGCTTGATCTGACTGGTCTAGAACATGTATTGTAATTTAATAGAAGATATGGTCGTCTTAATATTTAATGATTTTTAAAAGAACTTCTCAGTTCATGCGAAGAATATAGTCCAAGAATAAATCATAGTTGTGGGACACGTTTTATGCTACGTAAGTGTATACTTTGCGGTCCTCAGGTGTTCGTGCCAAATATTCTCGCTCAATAAGTCCTTCAATACGCTTTTTAATAACAACTGGACTTGGGAGGAATCGTGCCTTCAGTTGTTGAGTTACCTGGAACAGAAGGAAAAGTATTTTAATATTATTTATATTAGCAAGTAAGCAAGCCTAGATATGACTCCGTGTGAAAAACAAAACATGTAGGATGCTTTTTCAATTATTGATGCTTTCACAAATTTCATAAACTGAACAACTAATTCTGTTTTTTTGGGGTCCTACGATAAACATCACTGACTATAAGTAAATATATGACAGCTGGAGCTAGGACTGTCTCTAAGTGTAAGCACTGGGTGTAAGCACTGGGTTTAGAAGGTAATCTGAGATGGACAGGCTAATATTTGGGTACCAGGGCAGTAAATTAAAGTCAAAAACCTTCCAAACTGTGATGGCCAACAATCTCACCACACTAAATGGCCAAAAAAAAAAAAAAAATGCATGACTGCATCCATACAGTGAAGTATTGAGATATATGTACTTTTTTCCTCTCCATGTCAGCTGTAACTCTCTTTAAGAAAAGCAAGCCTGCTTACATTTATACATGCTATATTACATCAAGATTAGACCGACTATAATACACCATATGGAAGCTAGTTTTTCCACAGCCAACTCAAGGGACTAGTTTTGAGGCTGAAGTGGCCTGGGTCTAAATTATTTATTTCCAGGGGAAAAAAAGGGTCAGTGTGTTAAGTTTTTTAAAACAAGGATCACTAGCTTTGGTGATACAAACTACTTTTATGGTTATTAAGATTTTAAACTGGGGCTAGAACTAGAGTATCACCCAATCCTACAGAGGTCCTTCCTCAGGGATATGTGCTTAACTCCATTTGTGAGTATTTTTAAAGAACTGTTTTAACTCACTTTAATTGGGAGAGTTTTCATGAATCTTTTAACTGTGAAATTTTAATTTAAAATTGTTTAGAAACTTAAATACTTTAATTTCAATGTTTCAGTGATTAATTAAATTACCTCTGCTACTAGCACATTATGTTGCATCTTCTTTCTAGATTTCATTATCCGGACTATAGCAGCCTCTATCTCATGCTTTCTGTCATCATCTACTTTCTGTCTTGTTTCTTTTCTTTCGGGATCTGACTCTCCTTGTTTGGCAGCAACTGAAAGAATAGAATAGATCCGCACAATTAAAATAAAAGTAGCATTTTTAAAAATAGTAATCATCGACAATTTGAAAATAAGTCAAGTCAAAGTGATCCAGTAGTGTAATAATGAAACCTGTTTGATTTTCATTCCTTAAACAAGGTGAGGTTCTTATGCTCTTCCCAGATAAAATTTCCAGCATCTTTAATTGATTATGCACCCAAAAAATGTTGGAAATTGTCTTTTGGCAATATCTGGAAGGCAAGAGTACTTTGTTCTTCCTTTAAAAGAGGACTGATGCTTTTCATGAAGAAATACTTTAATGAGAGACATTTTGTTAAGTTTCCTGGGGCAATATATTAACAGACAAAAATAGACAAAAGGATGAGCCTTGGAAGAAACCCTCACCCAGAAAAAGAAGAATTTGAAAGAATGATTAGACAGAGAATTATCTGATATAGAATCACAGAAATCTAACTAATAAATAACAAAGTGAATCAAGCGGGACTGGATCCAGAAATACGAGAATGAAAACCTTTAGATTTGGCAATTTCAGTGGAATGTCTAAGAGAGACTATCAATTCTAGAAAGGAGAATGGTGTTAGAATGGAAAATAAACTAAGAATCCCCCCCCCACTTCCTGGGGGTTTTTTTTGGTCAGGACAGTGAAATATTTGAAATCATTGGAGAAGCAGCCAGAGAAGAGGAGCTGTGATGAAGAGTGTGAGAGAGAGCAAACAAGAATCAATAAACAGTGAAATTGAAGCTAAGTGAAAGTGAACATACCTGTTTGAATCTTGACTCTGTGCAGTTTGGATGTGAATTGATCATTCACTGTAAATATATGTCCATTTTCTATTTCTTTTGATTTTGGCTCTTTTGTAAGAACCCGTTGTGTAGGTTTTCCACATGCGAGGGACTGCAGCGCTCGTACAAGCTCTCTTTCAGGAATATCTGTCTCTTGTTGTATCTCCTATATCAAATTGAATAAAGATTTTGTACACAGAAAGGCAAATTTTTAAAAAACAGCCCTTGGGGGACTATAGTTCAATCTCCTGATCAAACGAAGGTCACAAAATAGAATCTGTGTTGTGATATCACCAAAAGAGCATTAAGGAAACTTCAGTCTATGTTTAGCATTTTTAAGGGTCTTAGAACTGGGAATGACAGAGAAGCTGCAAGTAGCTGGGGTGAAGAGTGAAAATTGAAATGGTTTTCTCTTCAGAGGTTTAAGATTCCCATTCCCACTGTTATTGAAAAAATTGGTCACTTAGTGGTTGAATTTATGTGGTATGTACTTAAGATATGGGGTGACCAATTAAAATTGGGAAGTTGTATACATTCTGTACATGGGCATGGTATATTTTAACACAGATAATAACAGTAATTCTTCCTAACTCTTTTGCCCTTTATCACTTCAGAAAATAGGCCACTAAAAATAACCCGCAATATCCATTGCTTCTCAAAATAAAGATGTTTTAAACAAAAATATGAAAGGGCATTCAAAAACACAATTCTGAATTTCAAGTTCCAAATTCAGAGAAAGTTCTTTTCGCTTGCCTAGTAATTAGCATTATTTTTAGCAAGATTTTTCACAAAATACTTTAAATATCAAACTAAAACAATATTAAATATTTATACAACAAAATCAACCTAGATTTAAAATATAATTTTTTTAAAAAAGTTTTAAATTGACAATCCATTAAATATTCACTTTTAAGATAGCTTTGTTCTTAATTTCACACTGAATTTCAATGCCATATATGGTGACATTTAAATGCAATAATCTGTTATGCCCATGTAACCTGCATTTTACAGTTCATTACACGGCAAAAAAAGTGAACATTACAGAAAAAATACACAGCACGAAAATGGTAATAGTATCACTAAATACTCTAAAAATAATGGGAGGGAGGAATTTCAGCATATCAATTTCATTTACAATGGTGTAATATAATTTCAAGATTATATTAAACAAAAAATGTGAAGCATAACTAACAGGCATTATCAGATTTAATTAAGTGAAAATGGTTAGTAAGATTAATTAGTATTCTAGATATTAACATCGTTTATCACATATAGGAATTTTCTATGCAATTTCTCTCTTTTTTTTTTCTTTTTCATTTTTAAAAATTTTTTTTATTGAAAATTATTAAAAAATACAGAAAAAAAATATAATAATATGGATAGAATTGCAGAGAGTAATATAATACATATAGAGTTTTAAAGTATCAATTTTCGCCTGGAGAAAGTACAAACTTCCATTAAGCTAACTCATCAAAAGAAAGAAAAGTTTAACTAGAAAAAAAAATGGTATGGTATATGGTATGCTTGGCTGCAAAAAAAGAAATCTTAAGAAGAATGAAAATACTAACCTTAATGTGAACGTGGGTAAATATTTACAAGAGTATTGCCTGACAATTGAGAATTTTTTTTTCTATGCAATTTCTCAAAGATATGAACAATCCCATTTTCCCATGATTTGTAAAAATAAAAGCATATTCAAGAGATAGAGGAAAGTGTACAGCTAACAAAGTTCATACCTCAAAAGTATATTTTTCTCTGTTATTAAAAAGCATGAGTATTGTCATCTGGAAAGTAGAGACTTGCAATATATGCTTCCTTGTATTAGAGCCAGTTACTTGGGCACCTCCTACACCAACCTCTGAACCATCTTCCTGTTTTAATTATAAAAAAAATCAAAAGTCATTCTAGGAATATTTTCATTTACTTAGTGATTAAGTATTTAAGTACTTACTAAAAAGCTTAAGTTGTTACATACTTTTCATTTAAAGGTATTTATCTTTGTTTTCTTGTCACAGGATTTAAATTATTTTGCATTTAATGGTTGGCCTATTTTTTTAACAAGCTATTGGAAAATCAAAGTTACCAGTGTATCTTTTTAAAAACCTTTCAAACTGTAGCTGAAAGCATGAAATGCAAAAGTATCTATATATTAAGCCAAACCACAGTTCGTTGACAAAGAATGTAATCTGTAGAACAAGCATAGCAAAAAACTCTTATTTCTTTTTTGTCTTAGCTAATGATGTCTTGCATGTCTCTGGATGGTTTTGAGAAAAGAGCAGAAACCAACCACAAAGCAGCCACAAGCAAACCATATGTACATCACAGTGCTGCTATCAGTTAAGTTCCCAACAGATCATACTGTCATGTTATGGAAGGAAGGAATTAAGAGACATCCCTTCGGGGCAGACAGAGTCAGTTTATAATTGCAATAAGGATCAGATAGGTATTGATACCTCAAGATCTGAACAACTTTATGATCCTGAGACCCCAGTTTTATACATTTTCAAACAAAGGATTCTGTGAATTCAGCAGTTTTATCATTGCAGACATTCGTTACATCATATGACATTTTTCTAATTACTAAGTTTGTTACATTATCTTTGCCAAACAGTCATAATTCTTCTTGTAAATCACCGAAGCATAGATTCAAATTATCTCTTGTTGATATTTCATGTGGTTATCCTTGGTCTCCTTAACCTTCAAACTGTATATCACCAAATGTCTCTATTTCTGACAACTGAGGGGCCCCTCTTATAGAATGTTTCTACTTCAAAGGAATTTGTCTGCCTTTGTACTCTTTCTACTGGATAAATTTGCTTTTCTCAAACAAGCACATTTTCTTTCTTACAATACTATGAATAAAGAGGGCCCTTCAGTGATCATCTAGCTGGACCCGCATTACCTACATTAGTCAAGCTGTACCTTGTTACTCTGAAGCAAACTAGAAATATACAATTTACAGCTGTGACCTCTACAATGCTATTTGTGGACCTAGAATGTTGTAAAATCACACTATGAAAATTATAAAGTTGTGGGTGCTCTTTAAGAAGAGATTGGACAACAATTTGTCTGAAATGGTATAAGGTTTCCTGCTTGAACAGAGGGTTGGACTAGAAGATCTCCAATGTACCTTCCAATTCTGTTATTCTATGGCCAATGATAAAAAATATTTTAAAATAAAGTCAAACAAGATGGGCATGTCAAGCCGGGAAGAAATAACGTATCTGAGACTATGAAACCACCATATAACCTAATGGCCATAGGCACCCAAAACAAGCAAACAACCAAATGTGCAATCCCTGGCCACCGACAGATTATCTTGTGCCAAGAAACAAAACATAACATAGCTTATCATAATGGCTGCATTAAAAAGTTATAAACAGAATAATTCCATGTGGCACCTTCCAGGTATGCTATATTAGAACTTCCAGCATATCTTTGAAAATAGCTGGCAACTGCAACACAATACATCTGGACACATTTAGCTTTGGGAAGGCTGCTATCCCCATAAAGACACTATGAAGGAGAACACTGCAGGTAGTCCTTGCTTAATAACCACAAGTGTGGCCAGCAACTTCATCACTAAGCACTGTTGTTGTTAAGCAAGGTATCACAGGACCATAATGAATCTACCATATGACTTCCCACTTGATTGTTAAGCAAATCACCATGTGTAGTTAAGTGAGACATCATATGATCACAACTTGTGATTTCACTAACTCTGCTTGTTGGAAGCAGGCTGTGAAGTTCACAAATTGTGATCATGTGGCCTCAGGGATGCTGTAGCACTTATAAGCGTGTGGACCAGTTGTTAAGTTATTTTTTTCAATGCCATTGTAACTTTAAACAGTTGCTAAATGGGGCAGCTGTTAATTGAGGACTACATCTACTATAGAGAGAAATTTGAAGATTCTGTGGTTCTGATTTTCTGAGAATTTTTGGCAGAAAAACTAGATGCCTCTGTTATATTTTTAAGTTCATCTGTCCATTCACAAGACTACTTCATATAGTAAATCTCCCAAAATATAACTTTGTGTAGCATAAGATTAACAATGGCAGTTAGTGGCACAAATTAAAGGCCTAATGTCTTTATAAGTTTTGCATTTTTTCCAATTTAAGTGTGTTTCGCTGTACTTCTATATCTTTTTATAATTTTGATTTAAACAGAATACATTAAAAAGCCTTTCTATTTATGCATATTTTGTATACAAGATTCCCCAATATACATTTTAAAAATGTATTTAAAATATATTTCTTTAATATATGCATTTTTATTACTTTAATGAATATGTTCATGTTTATGTCAATTATTTCATAATAATGCACATTTGTAAGGTATTTTGCTTAAAGCACATGTGAAATTTGGAAAGTGGCTATTTTGAAAAATAAATTAATGCCAAATTAAACCTTTTTTGGAAAGTACAAATATAGTAAATTGTCATTAAAAGATGAGTCAGACCACATTATTTATAAGCAAAGGCACTTACTTTTTTTACAGGGCCATAGAAGGTCGCATTAAGATCTGCAGAACCCATGTGATGTTGGAGTGTTAGCTGCCGTCCACTATGTTTGGCTAAATAAAATCTACAAAATTAAAAGAAATAAATTGACAGTTGCCCAACTGTATTGTGAATTTCCAACAAAAAGTTTTTGAAGCCCACATAAAAATTTTATTAACAATATTTAATTTATTACAAAACATCAGCTATTTTGAAAAATGCATTCAAAAACTA
The DNA here is from genome assembly GCF_059756535.1 of Pantherophis guttatus. Taxonomy (NCBI): domain Eukaryota; kingdom Metazoa; phylum Chordata; class Lepidosauria; order Squamata; family Colubridae; genus Pantherophis; species Pantherophis guttatus. The sequence continues at coordinate 33,356,470 of NC_142068.1, read as the reverse complement.
TAGTTCAAATTTTATGTTATCGTAAACATTACATACTATTTATAATCTTAGAATTGTGAACCAACCAGAGTCCACATATGTAAGATGAGTAGGTACACAAATCTAATAAATAAATAAGAACTTATTAAAACAACTGCATGCAATCCAAAGAATGTTTCTAAGCCTTCAATGTCTACTTTTTTTTCAAAACAATCTTGCAATAGTAAAATACTATTTTTGAAATACGTAGAATAATGCAGAATAATTTAGCACATAAACGCTCACAAAAATCTGGGCGTTAACTATGTTTTAAAACGAATTCCAAGCAAAAATAATAATAAATCTTAAGAATTTCTTACCTCCTAAATATTTCAAAAGCATGCCTGGGGGCTGGGGGAATGTTGCACTTTGGTGTGGCCGACTGAGTGGGCCAGTAACCCGTTGTGAGAACCCGCACTGTCAGATCAACACCACCTAGTGAGACCTGTAAAAATAAAGGCAAACAATGCATTTTATTCTATTGAAAAATCAATTTCATCAGATCCAAACATTGGGACTATAATTGTAAATGAAAGTTTAAATCTAAAATCCCTTTGAAACTTTCAGAACTGATAGCCGTTCTTAACAGTTTCCCATATAGGTAGTCCTTGATTTATGATCATAATTAAGCCCAGAATTTTAGTTGTAATTCATTCAGGTTGTAAGTTGAATCATCATGTGATTGGATTTAATTTTACCACAGTTGTTAAGTTAGTCACAATAACCATTTGCTGGAAAATGACAAAAAAGTTGCAATCTGTGATCAAATGATGCTGCAACCAATTGTAAATATGAGCCAGTTGCCAAGTGCCTGAAATGTGATCATGTTGACGGTGGGGGTGGTACATCAGTCATAACTTTGAGGACAGGTTGTAAGTAACTTTTTTCAACTTTTCTGTCATAACTTCGACTGTCATTAAGCGACTGATCATAAATTGAGGATTACCTGTATATTTTTCTTACCTTCCCATGCAATTTTGCTCCAGAGTTTACCTCAGTATTAACTACTAACCATTAGCTAAATTTCATCTGTTCATAATGCTGAGAATATAGCTATTATATATGAAAGCTAGCCTTTCCAAATTCACAAATAGCATATCCACCTTAATAGCTGATAAAAACAATAGAGGAGATTGAATATAACAATGTGCAAAATATTCTGCATGTGATCTATTTTGTGAAGGAACAACTGGTTTTGAGTAGTCCATTTTCAAAGTGAAACATGTACATATTGGGTATTTTGTCCACATATGAAGCAAAATAGAGCTGTTCTGTCCCATAAGTAGTTTGGGGCAGAAGGAATAGGGAGAAATGCAAGAAGGTAGGTAGCTGATGGAAAGGAAGGAAAGTGCACGGTAACTGTGAACATAGATAGGTCAATGGCAAATGACACACATGAATAACAGCTGAAAAGAGAAAGGGAGCAATAAACAAGTAGTCCTTAACTTAAGACCGCAATGGAGACCAAACTTTCTGCTGCTAAATATTTGTTAAGTGAGTTTTGCCCCATTTACGACCTTTCTAGCCACAATTGTTAAGTGAATCACTGCAGTTGTTAAATTAGTAACATGGTTGTTAAGTGAATCTGGCTTCCCCATTGACTTTGCTGGTCACAAGGTCGCAAAAGGAAGATCACATGACCCTGGGACACTGCAACTGTCATGTATGAGTCAGCTACCAAGCATCTGAATTTTGAACATGTGATCATGGGGACACTGCAATGGTCATAAGTGTGGAAAACGATCATAAGTCACTTTTTCCAAAGCTGATGTAACTTTGCAGTCTCTAAATGAACTGTTGTAATTTAAGGACTACCTGTACATTAACCTTGTCCTCTTTATGTTGCCTAGATTTTGTTTCATCCCAAATCCAGAACAAGATGAGAAAGTCCTCATATCTCAGTTAAGTAACTTTCAAGTTATTGTAATCTATAAGAAATTTTGTTATATTTTTAAAATGTATGAATTACAAAAAGCTTTCAATGCAACATAGTACTGCCCTAACTACTATCAGATCTTAAATTATTCAATTAGTTTTCATTACAAAAATCAAAATCTGCCATCTGCTGGTGAAGCAATTCAGTTCGATTTTTAAATATATCTAAACCAGGTTTCACATGTAAGGATGGAATGAACAATTATATGCAAATTAATGAATACTAATTATGTGTCTGTCCCTGTCCCTAAAACCCTCAGAACCACAGCAAGCATTTCTTTTGCAGACTCCAGTATGCAAGAAGTGATTTTTAGAATGAAGCACCTAACAGAAGTTGATTTCTCTTGCTAGAATTATGTACTGCTTTCAGTTGTATAATTACAGGATTACGGGACTCTTTCGTATCTTGTATTTTAGTTATTTTGACTTTACAAGATAGCAAGAGCAAGCCTTGGGACCACTGATACATAATGATACTATGGATACTATGGAAATACAGCCTTCAGTCTCACAATTTCGTTTCTGGAAAATCTTATTTCTCAGTCGATCCAATTCTAATTTAATATTATTCAGCTTTTGAGTTGATTATTCTAGCTTCATAGCACCAACTTGGCCTTCCAGGCTGCATTTTATCCTGGTTTGCATGGACTGCCTCTTTTTCTGCTCTTGCACCTAGAAAACAACTACCTTTTCCCCCAAGTGCCATAGCTAGTTGCCCTTACACAATCTTGGGCCCCCTGTCTGACAGGAACAGTTTTGTTACACTCATCTTTTGCTTGACACTCTGCTTTAAGGGCTACAGCAGCAGCGCTGGATTTCCCTCCCCCCCCCAAATGTTTGCAAAACGGCAAACCTTGTCCACCCAAAACATTCCATAGCCTCTCCGGGATCTTCACTATTTTGATCTAGTTTTGTCTCACCCAATTTTCTCTCCACCTGATTAACTGAACATTCAACATTGCTAGAAATGAGGAAGATTCTTTGCTTTATGCTTTGAGATGATTTTATTAACTTTCATTTTCAACCCTTTTATTTATTTTATTTATTTATTTAATTGGACTTATATGCCGCCCTATCTCCACAGGACTCAGAGCGGCTAACAACAATAAACAAACAAGCAGACCATTAAAAACAAAGCCCATGATAAAACTGACAAAAAATCCAATAAAACCCAATTAAGTTCAATTAAAAACCCCATCAGTCCAGGCCGCCTAGATGAAATAGCCACGTTTTCAGACCACGGCGGAAGGTCGGGGGCCACCTGGAGCTCCAGAGGGAGTTGATTCCAAAGGGTGGGTGCACCTACAGAGAAAGCTTTCTCCCTGGGGATTGCCAGCCGACACTGTCTGGCCGACGGCACCCTGAGTAGGCCCTCCCTGTGAGAGTGCACTGGGCGATGGGAAACTGTTGCTGGCTGCAGATGGTCCGCCAAGTATCCCGGCCTAAGCCCTATAGGGCTTTATAGGTGATCACCAGTACCTTGAATCTCACCCGGAGGGCAACCAGCAACCAATGCAAGCCGCGCAGGAGAGGTGTAACATGGGAGTGTCGGGACACTCCCATCACTGTCCGTGCGGCCGCATTCTGTACCAGCTGAAGCCTTCGAGTGGTCTTCAAGGACAGCCCCATGTAGAGAGCATTGCAGTAGTCAATACAGGAGGTGACGAGCGCATGAGTGACCGTGCGTAGGGCATCTCGGACCAAAAAAGGGCGCAACTGGTGCACCAGGCGAACCTGAGCAAATGCACCCCTGGTCACGGTCATAACATGATCTTCCAAATTTAACCGTGAATCCAGGAGAACGCCCAGGTTACACACCCTATCTACAGGGGGTAACACTTTACCCCCTATAACCAGAGATGGAATATCTTGTTCGAGCCGAGATGCCGGTACCCACAGCCACTCGGTCTTGGCAGGGTTGAGCCGAAGCCTGTTTCTCCCCATCCAGGTCCGTACTGCTTCCAGGCACTGGGACATCACGTCGAGGGCATTACTGGGCTGGTTCGGGGTGGATATGAAAAGCTGGGTATCATCAGCATACTGATGATACCTCACCCCGAAACCACGGATGATCTCCCCCAGCACCTTCATATAGATGTTGAACAGAAGAGGAGAGAGCACCGACCCCTGGGGCACCCCACAAGTGAGGGGCCTCGGGGCCGACCTCTGCCCCCCCGCCAACACTGCCTGTGAACGCCCCGAGAGGTAGGAGGAGACCTTTTAAATGCTAATTTCATGCACTTTTCCTGGCTGGCCTCATAAAATCATCTACCATTCTGAACAATTATATGATACTGCTGGCTCTACATTTAATCCTAAACATTGCTATGAATTAAGTATATCCAAAACAAAAATTCTGATTTTCTCCCTGTAACCATTTACAGCTGCCAAGACAGCATTTAAAATCACATTATTTTCTTTTCTTTGTCATCAAGTCATGATTTTTTTCTTTTTAATATTTCTCTCTGCCTTGATAATCAAGCAAGAGTATGATTAGTCTTCTCTGTGACCTTTTTTAAAATCAGAACTCAGAACTATTTACTACTTCTAAATGAGTATCTAGATTATGGGGTTTTTTTTGTATTCGTCTCTCCAATTCTCTAAATCAATATTTTCTGTTTTTGTTAGTATATTTAGGGTGACGAAAATTTATAATTTCCAAGGATGTAGTAGTTGTATATAATTTTACCCTGAAATAATAGTTTTAAAATTTAACATATTTAGCTGATATGCTAACATACTATACTGTGAATATAAGAATTCCAAGAGAAACGGTTTTCTTTATAGTTCATTAACTACCGTTTCCCCTTGTAAATAAAAAAATACCACACACAATATTACCTAATACTTTTTGCTTATACTAGCTTCATAATCCAAATTGATTGTAGTAGAATGCAACAACTTTCTTAGTTCAAAGAATATCATTTTAAATTTATGTTTGTGGTTGTAATATTGACCAACACATTCCTTTGTCTTGTAAAGCAAATGGCAGCGGCATTCATTTCTAAGTATTTAGAGAAAGAGTGTAAAGGAAAAATTTAGAGATCTCAAATTACAAGCATTTGAAAAGAGAGAAATGAATGACATACATTGAAAAAGTCACACAGCAAATATAAGGTTACTCCAAGCTATTATTAATCACAATAAACTTAGATATATTTATTTTAAAATAAATCTGATTTTAAAAATGGGATCATCAGTATACCATGATTTAAACATGCTCGATAAATCATATGCATCAAACATATGAATCATTCATATGATAGCCCTGATATAGCACTGATAATATTATCTAGTTTGGATAATGAAATGTCTGCAAGAAAAAAACTAATCTCAGAGAGGAGCATGGACCCCTCATTTAAACTCTAAACTACAAATATTCTCCTCATTGATACGAATCATTCTTCCACCTGAATCTTTCTTAAGGGATTTAAGCTGTATTCCAATTATAGGGTCTCGAAGGAGAAGTGCATAGTTATTTTAAATTGGCATTTAGTATTGAACTGTATTTTTAGAGCTTGTTTCAGTGATTCTCAAAGACTGTCTAAATGAATAAAGAAAATGTCCTGAAAAAAGTACCAGGTGCACGAAATGAAATACTCTCAAATCAGAGAAGAAAAAATGGAGCAATGACAATAATGTGGGAGTGGTTTAATGGTAATTGAAAAATAAGAATTTAGACAAAGAATTTTCATTCTGTTTGCCAGAATGATTTACTTTGCTGTTCTTGTTAACAAAATGTCATTTTGTTATTAACTTTTTAAAGCCTATTAATAAATTGTATTTTCCTTTGTATCTTCTAAAGAAGCAGATACATGGATATTAATTTCCTATGCAGAAAGATAAATGTAGAAATAGATCTGAGTGTTATGATAAATTTTGCACTTTTTCTCTAGATGTGCGCAACACGTTGAATATGACCATAACAAAGATTAAACTAACAGAATATTGAATCCAGTTCTATTATTTATGTATTCTTTATAAATGTTAGCTGGTTGAGAATATTGCAGGAAGGCTATGAGAAGAACATAGTATTACTTTGAAAATTAGTTCTTAGAGAACAGGTTTTTCATGAGTATGCTAGTCAAAGTGCTTAATCTTTAAAGCTCAAATACATATTTGAAGAAATATGTCCGAAGGATTCAGACATATAACTGTCTGAATCTAACCAGAAGCTGGGATTTTCACCCAAATCCTTTTTCAAGTTATCATTCCTGTGGAAATTAGGTAAGCATCACAACAGAGGAAAGATACTTAGTTCTGTTATCCTCCAATTTTAGAATTTAATTCTCAAGGGGAACTTCTTAGTACTTTTATTATTTTTAAAGAATCATATTATTCATATTTTATTTTTTAGGGCCAGAATATAGTTATTTTAGGATCAAAATGGTTAAGACATTTCTTTTCTGAGGAAAGAATTGGTGTTGTTTTATGTGTTTTTAAAAAAATAGTTTAGGAGGCCCTGCTCAAACTGAATGTTTTCATAAATCCAACTTAATAGAATGGCATAACCTTTACAAGATATAAAATGAAACAAAATGTCTTTCTTCAATTTTGAAAACATTTATCTGAAATTGCTTACAAATACAAAATAAGACTATGTCAGGTGTTTATGACTAAATTTCAACAAAACAAGACAGAATATGCAACACAAGGACACTAGGACATCAAGAATTATCCCAAAAACAGAACTTTTAAAGGTATTTAAAGATGCTACACTGCAAATAGCAGGAATAGACCTGTATAGAAATGACTTAAAGTTCACAAAAATACCTGAAGGTTTTAGAAAAGAAGACTTAGAAAGAGAAATAGAACATTGACTTTATCAGCATATACAGTATCACTACAAATTCAAGAAATTTCAGAATAATCTCATGGACAGCACACTGAAGTTCTCCCAGATATAGTGAGAGAGAAAATAAAGATTTTGACGTCTACTTTGCAAGAAAGGACCATATAGATTGTTATTAAAATAAGAATCAGCAATTTAACAAATTAAAAGATTATATGATTAAATGGATGCAGAATCTAAACAAAAAAACTGGTAAGTAACAAGAAGAATATCTGTGGAAGACAAATATAAATTTTACCATGAATATCAGAGTACAAGATGTTTTTACCTTTGGAAACTGTTCCAATGCCCATTGCCAAATTAGTTTACTTCATTTTCTAAAAACTACTGGAAAGTAATAATTAGATCAGGGTTTTTTTATATCAATGGTGTTAAGTTCAAGAATCCTGGAATATGATTATTGTACAATGGAATAAATATTAATGTAATTGTTTTTTCTGTCAGCTGTGGGCATATGCATTAATGCAAAAAATACATCTGTACTTGAAAAATAGGTTTGATATCGAATTTAATTCAACTTGGAAATCATTCATGAACTATTATCACACCTGGAGCATTTGAAGTCTAGGCTTCTCTAAATGTTTTAGTATATGAGGATAGAACTTTCTAGAGATAGAAATTCTGGGTAATTGTTTAAATTATATAATTTCACTACTTATTTTTACAAATTATTGAATATTATTTTTAAATAGTTTTATTCTTTTATTTGCAATAATTTAATGTTACTCTGACATTTTTATTTAGTTTTACATAGTTTTTAATTTCTATACCAGGGGTGTCAAACTCAATTTCATTGAGAGCCGCAACTGGGTTGTGTTTGACCTTGAGGGGGTGGGGTAGGGGTGGCCAGGGGGGCGTGGCCAGTTCAACATCACTTGTGTCAGGGCGCCTGTGTGGGCCAAACACTCTGCCAGCGAAAACGGGCTCCCCAGCTCCGTTTTTGGCTGCAACAGCCTCCTGCAACCCTCTGCCAACAAAAATGGCGCTCGCGAGGACCGCAGGCTTTGTTTTCGCGGGCAGAGGTACTGCAATTGGTCCTTTGCTGTTTCCAGGGTAGCCCCCCGGACCAGATCTAAGCACCCCGTGGGCCAGATCTGGCCACCAGGCCTTGAATTTGACACCCCTGTTCTATATTTTTCTTTTGTCTTATTTATTTTCTGGATTTTTTTGGGTGTGTGTGTATGTCTGGTTTGTGGTTTTAAATATCTACTTTTTTAAAAAAAAAGGTATATAGCAAATTTTGGCACCTTATTACAAGTAGTTGTATCACTTCCTTTTGTAGAAATAACAGCTTTCCAAAACATTACTGTTGTCAGCTTTCAGTTCTTTTTTTACTCTTACTTTTTCAAATGAAAAGCTGAAAAAATTGTGTGGGAGTTTACATTGAAAATCTGTGGGGAAATAATAAACATACAGTCCATGTGAGAAGGCCACAGAATACTTATTCGTTGGCGAAGTTCTACAAGAGTGAGAAAAAGAATCCAAACTCCTGTACCTGCCAAATTCATTTTTTAAAATTTTGAATTTACTGCTTTCAATTATTTATAAAAATAATAAAAGCATGCAAGCAAGCAAGTTCAATAAGTCAACATCTGGATCCAGAAAAAGACTAAGTCCCAGAATTACCACATGATTGGGGGGATTATATGAAATAGATGGCCACAGCACAGAGCCTAGTTTTGAAGTGTGGCTACCTGTTCAGAAAGATAAGCATTTATGAGAAAAGTACCGAATATATAGAATAGTATATAGACTCCTGGAAACTGGTGCTTTGAAATGTGTCTGCCCCCCACTTAGAGTAGCCATTCTGCAAAATAGTTGTTAAGAGACACTTCTCATACAATCAGAAGAAAATGACCTAGTATTAAATCTTGCCCAAAACAAGATACAGTTGGAACTCCAGCCGCATGCCCAAAAGAGAGAGCTTTCCAGCCTATTGCAAGCTCAGGCAAAAAGAAAGGCACTAAAATAAACATTTTGATTTTGCTACATAAATGATGCACTTTTCATACCTAGTGGTTGCAGGAATTCCTTTGCAAGATTTCTTAAGATCCCCCCCCCCCCAAATAAATGATTTGCTATACCTTAGCAGGGACACATCTGACAAGGGCTCAGACACCCTCTTCTCAAAATTCGAAATGTGACCACCAGGTCAAAAAGTCTGTGAATGCTTGAAATAAGTCAAAAATTTGCATCTTACCCCTGTGGCCTGTAGATGTTGCCTAAATTCATCCATTGTTGTGTTTGAGATGCTCATGTCCCTGAACATTCCTTCCAATTTTGATGTGAACTGACATCCACATTCAGTCTGCAAAAGAAATAATTACTTATAGCATGATTTAAACAGAGAGAAACCTATTAGGTTATTTAGAATTTAAATACAAATATTTAAATAAATTTAAGAAAAAAAACCAAACACATTCTATTATGTGTTCCAGGCACTAATTTGGTTCCAGGCACTAATTAATCACCAGTAAGTATCAACAGGCAATTATACTAATTTATACCTTGATTATCAGACATCTAATTATTTTAATAAGTTTTACTGAAAATAAGAATTTACTATTCCAATCTTTTAAAATTCAACATAGAATAGAGACTGGGAATATTCCCATTAAATCTCTCTAAATTAATGTAGTAAGTATTCACTTCGCCCTTTAAAAGCATAAATCATCCTTAAAGTATCATTGCAAGTACATATTAATTCAAACACATACTAAAAGCAGGTATGTAAAATTTTATAGTTGGGAATGGAGTAGGAATTTTGCCTTTTAGCAGGATTATTTTTAGGAAGCATTAGCCTAAAGAATCCAAATACTTCTTCCAAGCAAAGGGGGAAAAGCATGGTCTATGGATATGGAGGTTACTTGCTGCTTGAAGAAAAAATACTTCCCTATCCACTAGGACTTCCTCAATAGTCTACAATGACAATTCTTGCAACATTTTCCATCTTTCCAGTATAAATGCATATTCAATGTTCATAGGAAGCAAATATTTTAATTTTATCAGCTTTAGATTTTTAATGTAGTATTGATATTTGATTTATATTCTGCATTTTTACTGGAGTGCACATGGGCTTATGTAAAGACAACCCACAATAGCCTTATGAGGTAAGCTGAACTGAGAGAGTGTGACTAGTACAATGCATTAAGATTTCTTGGCTGAAAATGGATTTGAACTTGGATCCTCAGTCTTAGTATAACTTCTTAGCCACTCTACCACAATGGCTTAATAATTCTTTGCTGACAAAAGCAAAATGTTTGAACTAAATATAGCTTGCTTAACATTGCATAACATTTACAATTAACTGAAACAACTAATTACACTTCACTATCCCACTGAATAGATGTTATCATAAAATTAAAGCTAAGTGGAAAAGTCACTGAGAAATTGTTATACTGCTCTTACCTTTAGCTTAGATATCATATTTTTCTCTGAGTCATCTGAAACACTCTTGTTTGTCAGAAGCCTCCTTGCTAAGTGCTGCTTATAATATCGTTCAAATACATCTTTTTCTTGCATAAATCTAAACAAAACCATCGCCTTGTCCAATATAGTCTCCACTTCTTGTTCAGTTAGCTATAAAGATAAAAACAATAGGCAATATATTAATTATTAGAATAGTCAAAACTATAATTTTTATAGAAAATATTTCTCAAAACTAAATTATCTTGCTGTTTATTTAGGCTGGGATTGAAAAACCAGGAATAGATTATCTGATCCATTCTATTTATGAACAAAACAAAAATCAAGACTTATAAATACTGTATATGACTGCAAGATTTACAAGGTTCATTTTAATAAAATAAAGTTACTTAATGTTTTAGTTTTGAATCTTTAAAAGTAACAGCTTAAACAACTATTATGCCATAAGTAGTCTCGTTCTGTTTCCATGAAAGGCTTTATAGGTAAGAACCAGCAGCTTGAATTGTACCTAGAATCAAATGGTTATTAGTGCACACAATTAGAAGTGCATGTAAGTGAGAGACCAGCTGGAGCTCCTAAACAGTCACCAAGGGCAGCTTCATGGAGAGTGCATTGTATTCATCCAATTATGATGTAAGCCAGAAGTGACTGTAAGCAGGGCCTCCCAATTCAGAAGTGGATATAACTGGTGCATATGGCAAAGCTGGAGAAAAGGTCACAGCTGCCACCTGCTCTTCAAATAGGAGCCATGAAATTGTGCACTGGATCTGTTTGCAGCAGTACTACTTCATCAAAGACCAAAGATAAAAAATCTCCATACCCTCGGGAATCCACAACCACTTGTTCTTACAAGAGATGAATCTGAGCCTTTTTTCTCCATCTAAATCCCTACAGATCCCAGAACCTCATCAGCACTGGAGGGTCTGGATCTGACCTGCACAACAGAGAATCATCAGCATATTGATGATATGTAGCTCTGTGCCATGAACATAATTGTTAACTTGGAGCAGGGAGAACTAAACCCTGACACATTCTGCAAAGCAATGGTAGAACTCTTCCCCCACCCCAATTCCAAATCAATAATAATCCTGAACCAGCCCTGGAGGAAGGAGGAGAATCACCATGCCTTCCACCTATGGAAGAAGCATGACCAGTGCTGCTTTCTTAAAGTATTACAGATCTGAAAACTAATCGAAAGGGATCTAAATAATGTAATTCCTTCAAAATGTGATAGCAAAGAGAAAGATATGAAGATGGAGTAACTGAAAGGCAAATGATTTACATCAGTCTTCAAATCCTGACTCTCCCACAATTGACTAAGACCTCAAAATTGACCTCTCCATGCCTAGTTTAATATCTATATTTGGTTTTTATATGAACATTATTAATTTATTACTAATTGTCTATATACATACTTAATTTTAACAAAGGAATATATCTATGGAAGCCTATATTCCCTATTTCAATATGGTTTAAGTATGTACACATGTACACAGTATTTTGCAGAGGTTTACAGTCCTAAAAGGAACTTATTATTTTTTTAAAAAATCCACGTATTTAATTTTTTAAATATTTACATTAATTTGTAATATTTATCATTGCACTTTGGAAATAAATTAGCATATAGAAATACATATCTTTGTAGCTGTTTTGTCAGAAAAACTGCATAGTTGTAGTAGAAAGTATACTTACTCCCTTGACTCCTTTTTTTAGCTTATCATCAATAAATAATGAGAGATACTCTGGAGATCTAGAGTTGAGGTTAAGGAAATATTCAAAATCACCCGCAATTGTTTGTTTGAAGAGCCTGTCATTATTAAAAGATTCTTGAAGGAAGCGGTCAAACCTACTCTTCAAATCCAGTAAGCCCTTAGAACAACAAAGCATATTATTTTTTTAGATTTCTACTACATTCTAAATGAAAATCATAGTTACTATTATTTTAGAATTTATAGGACTGATAACTTTTATTGTTGCCAAAAATTCTTTAACTTGGATGCTGAAATTTCCCTGCCTGTTATCCTATCACATCTTTTATTCTCATAGATATGTTGCTCTTGCTGTACCATAATAAAACAAATTAAGGCTTGATGAATATCTCTTAAGATAATTTACGGTATGTTCTTCTCAGACTCTTCTGGGGATAAATCGAATAAATAAATAATGACTTGGGGTTCATTCTCATGAATTGAATCTCCAATGCACTCTACTCCACGCCATTTTTACAATCACAATTATTCAAACTGAGTTCTTGGGAATGGGAATCCCTTCACTCCAATAAAACCATTATTAATTTATCATGTACAGGTAAATTACGTGACTGATATTTGCAGAAAATAATGCAAGATCTTGTTTAGAAGATCCTGCATTGTTTGGCATGTTTCTGAAGATGGAACAATTGTCTTCAAAAAGACTAGGAAAGCAGTTACATCCCACATACTTCTAACTACTCCTGGACAGAGATTTACTGTGGACCAAGTACTGTATAATAAATGCAGTATCCTCATTTACCATCAGTTTAGAGAATCTAGTCAATTATGTTCTTCAGAGTGAGACTTTCACAAGCTAGTTTAGAGAAAGGTTTCAGAGGAAGGAAAATGGAAGACGGAATGATCTATGAAGGAGATGTCTCGCTATACTGTTTACTTTACTGAAAGTGAAAATATTTTTATTTTTCTTTGTCTCAAAAGTGCTTTTCCAAAAATTGGACTTCGTTTTTTTTTCTTTGAAAACATTTCACTTCTCATGCAAGAAGCTTCTTCAGTTTTAACTGACTGGTGGAGAATGGAAGCATTTATATTCTTTGCAGACATCTGGTTGATAGCACTCTGAGGGTACTCTAGATAATTTTGACATCTATGTCAAAATTGAATAGCCCTCCCTCAACAAGCAAGAGGGATACAACACCAGCTATCTCCTGTTTACAACACAGTCCTTTCAGCAGTCCCCAGATATTCCACATCCATTTACACTCTGATTCAGGTGACTCAGAGGATACAGAGAAACCCCAAGTGGCCCCCATGATTCTCAGAGATAACAAGCAGATGGTTGCAAAGAATATAAACCTTCCATTCCCCACCAGTCAGTTAGAACTGAAGAAATTTCTAGGATGAGAAACAAAATGTTTTTTTTTTAAAAAAGAGAAAGTCCACTTGCCCTTTGAAAAAAGCTCCTTTGAGACAATCATGACCTGAATGATTGAGAATTTCCATTGGTATTTTGCTTTGTGAATACTTTTTTAAAATGCTTTTGTAAATTGAAAGTTTATTCAAAATGCTTCCTTTAGATTAAAATTATAAGATTTCTAGGATTTGAGAAGAAATAACTTTTCTGAGAAATGTCTGTTTACACAATCATGAAAAATCTAACTTATCTCATATGAAAAAAATGAGCTAATCTGATAAGCCAATAATACATATTAAAATAAAAATACATTATTCTCAATAATTTCTCTTTGCTTATCTCTACTATGAAACATTGCTAAAGCAGTACTTCAATTATGTAAGTACACTTCTGCTAAAGGAAACATTTCCATCATAAGAAAAAATGAGTATTTAAAGGCTTTGATTACCTGAATATAGTCCACTGGGTTCTTTCCTTCACCTTCTTCAGATACAAGTGCTTTACCTTGTTCCCTCAAATAGGTACTCATACATTCGCACATTGTCTTTAAACCATTTGGGACACGACTAAATAATTTGTACATACATGCAAGATCTGCAATAAATATATACATACATTTTATATTATCTACTACTAATATATTTGTAACATTACACAGCAAATAATCCAAATATGATATTTCTGATGTTTCATTAAATTCTCCAATTTTTCAGAAGCAGGTTTTCTTGATCATAGCCCTCTCCATCTGAAATCAGCTTGCTTTGTTTCTTTTTTGTTATTATTTTGAAATCACCTGGAATGTATCAATTAGCATCCACCCACATGGGGCTTCACTATTATTGCAGATAGCACTGCACAGACTTACCTTCTGTTTTGCCATTTTTCAACATGTGAACTAGACCAGAATTTTCCATTTCTACTATGGTCTTCATATGCTTGGAAATAAGCTCCCTCTCAACAACTTTGACAATTGGCTCTTCAGTTGATTTATCAAGACAGTGCATCACACGTTCTATTTCTTCGTTAATTCTAGCTTCTACTTTCTTTATATAAACTGAAGCACTATTTTCTGCTAAAAATTTCTGACTTTCCATCTGTAATAAAATAAAGAGAAATAGAACACTACATGAAACACTACAGAAAGTAAACCAAAACCCATTCAGCTGCTCTTAGCAGTAATTGCTTAGGGGATTAAATCATCACCCTACTGTGTTAACTCTTGTATCTGCCATGCATTAATATCCACCAATATCCAATATCATTTAAGGCCAATGATGAATAAACACAGGCTCATGTTCAGAGGAAAGGGAAAATCTGAAGCAAGAACCACTCTACATTAGGGGCCAATAACAATTCTCCAGACTGGTATTTATTAATCTGGATTTAAATAACTGGAATTTGTAAATTTGGGGTGGTGGGGTGGTGTTCTTATTCCCATTTGTAAATACTGAAAAGCAGCATTGTACCTGAAAGAATTCTGCTGACATCTCCAGAAATGGAGCTTCAAAGTCTTCTTCATAGACTGATCTTCCTTCAAGGCCTAGAATCATTAACATCTGGCAAGCATTTCTTATTGCTCCTCTGTCAAAATAGTAGAATTTGCAGATTATGTTAATTTTAATGAAATTAATATTTGCTAACTATTCAATAAGTGTTTCTTGTAATATTTCCATATATATTCTATGTTTCACACAAAAGTAAATGCTATATGTACCACTGCTCTCAATAAATGAAATAGAACAGTACTGAGAAAGGTCTTTTTTATTATCACCCAAGGTATACAATCATTACCAAAGCCAAGAAAGAAAGAAAGAAAAAAAAAACCGTGTCACTTTTTAGAAAATTGTTTACCCCAACATCTATTGGTGTGCATTTGGGAAATAACTTCATTTTATTCCTGAATAATAAATTGACTAGAATTTTCTGTGTGCAATTTAAGGCACTGGTCTTCATTTTTAAAGCTCTATATGACATTAGGCCAAATCCCATGCAACATTGCTATCCCCAATGGTTCTGCACATCCCACCAGATCTAGCAGAGTGAGCAAACTCTGAGTTCACTCAATGAAGCACTGTCACTTTGTACTTGGAAGCATGCCCTTCTCGCTTTCATGGCAACTACCTTATGGAACAGTCTCCTTTAAGGGATACCAACAGTCCTGACTTGTTGGCTTTTTGTAACTGGGCATTAATTTAATGGAACAATGAGGTGAATACATGTGAATTGTTTGAAAAGAGATTTCTATGGGGGCCTCAGGTTGTTGTTTCTTTTCAACAGATTGGTCATTATTTTATTCTTTTGCTGTCCAGAATTCCACTAGTTTGCTAGCCATATGAGATAAGGTAGAGTTGTGATTATATATTCAGCTATGAAGCACCTCAACTTGGTTGCTGTAGGCACTGTGAACTATGTAGATACTAGGTTGATCTCCCTCATAATAGGCCAAAAATGTAAAATGAAATATGAGATTGAACAAAAAAACCCAATAAAACCTAATAGCAAAAAGTGATTGAGAAGTAAAGCAAAAAAGCCCCAAACCCATAGATTTATCCAAAATGATGTCAAATGTAATTTATTTGTGGAGACATACCTATCTACCACTTCTCCTTTTCGTTCCCTTGCAATCATGTCTAACAAAGTCTGTCGGAGATGATCTCTAATGCACCCGTACCGTACAACTTGATCTCGAAAAATTATTAATCCCAAATTGTAGACATTTTCCACATTGTTTTGTTGTACATACACACGGTCCTAAAATCAAAGAACAAATACAAATGCAAAGCATCTATATAACATATATTATCTATAGTAGATAACCATCTTTAGAGATCAGCATCTCTAAAATATGCTTTTATTCACTTTCTTACCAAAATATTGCATTCAATATTATCAAAATTACTATTACATTTATTAAAAAATGTATACTGGATAAATGTATTAATCATTATTGGGTTGGATTCAAACCTAGTCATACTTGGAATAAATCTATCGAAATAAAAGGGACTTAAATTAAGAATGAGTTCACTGATAACAAAACATATAATCTAGATTAAACTGGGCTCTAATCCATTGTTTACAATGCATAAATTTAACATTTAACAAATTATGTTAACATATGTGTACGTGCACATACACCTATTTCAAATTTTATATAATTTTAGTTATTTCAAACAGAATAGAATATACATGTGACTTCACATGTATGAAACTACAATATCTGATTAAAATGCAATAAAAAATGTAAAATTGTTTCAGATGCTACGATTACAACTGCAAAAAAGCGTGACCACTTGGAATATTTCAAAGAGTGACCATTTGAGTCCTTTAGAGGAAGGCTAATGTCCTTTTAAGTACTGTATGTAGTAAACAAAAGAAACTATGTACAAAATATCACTGTAAAATAATGTCACAACTTATTTATATTCACATTTAATATCCTAATTAGAACATAAAAATAGTAAAATAGTTTAAATAAATTAGTGTTTTACAGTTTCAAAGCCATGAACAATTAAACTGGATGGTGCATGTTTGCCTATTAATCAGATAAATGACAAATTTATTTATTTATTTATTTCAAGCTTATATAGCAGTGATGGCTGACCTTTTTGCCATCGCGTGCCAAGTGGGGGTAGCGCAGGGGGGGCATGCGCACATGTGCCCACACCCGTAATTCAATGCGCCCTGCCCCCTGCGCATGCACGTGCAACCCCCCTGTGCAACCCCCACTTTTGGCACACAATGTCATGGTGGGCCCAGTAGGCCCGTTTTTCGCCCTCCCCAGACTCCAGAGGCTTTCTTGTAGCCTGGGGAGGGTGAAAACAGCCTTCCCCACCTCTCCAGAGGCCTTCCGGAGGCTGGAAACGGCCCATTTTCTGACTTCTGGGGGGCCCAGGAGGCCCGAAAATTAGCTGGCCTGCATGCACATGCGCGCTGGAGCTGAACTAGGGCAATGCTCACGTGCCCACAGATATGGCTCCATGTGCCACCTGTGGCAAGTGTGCCATAGGTTCCCCATCACGGTTATATAGGATGGTAACAATGTTAGCTATTAGGGTTGTGCAATGATCTGAATTTGAAAAAGTGTCCAGCATGAATGTAAAGATAATTATCTAGCAGAATATTCTTAAGTCAAAGGCATCTTTTTCTTAGAATCAGAACAAGATGCAGCTTCTTTAAAAATATTAACAAGTGCAATGTGGCTGTTCCCATGTACTCCAAATCACTATTTAGTTATCAAATCTACATTTCTGCCGAGCCTTATTAGTTGTAATCCCAACTTCAATAAAGGAAAAAGAAATACTTCCTTGTATTTCACTATATGTGGAACTATTAATGCAATACAAATGTGGAAAGTTTCTCCAATATATTCAAACCTTCAAGGCTAGGAATAATAAAAACTCTAAAGATATAAAAAACAGGCTTAGCAAAAATTATTGTTTTTGCAATCCTTAAAGTAGTATTCTTTTAAATAAAAACAAAAAAGAGGGACAAAACATAACCTAGGATGATTAAAACTGAACAGATATGATTTTTTAATTTAGGGTTGGCATCAAGGTGGATAAAAATCAATGATTTAAAAAAAATGATTTTTTAAAATTTAAATCGGATATTTTATATTTTTATCAAATTTATTTTAATAAAATGCTTTTGGAGTAAAAATCTATCTAAAGATAGTTTTCTATTTAAGATACATTAATAATTTAGTTTATTCAGCATGAAATGGAGCTTAGTTATGTAGCATGAGGCTGTATATTCTGCAATATTGGGACTGTTGGTAAGTCAACAGCGGGTCAGAGGAGGAGCCACGGCAAGACAGAGATGACAGTTGCTCTTTAAAAATTATGATTTAAATCAACTTGATTTAAATCAAATCCACCCTGGTTGTCATATACAAAAATAGATTAAAGATATAAATCCAGAAAACAAACAATATGTAATAATGAGGAAGAATATAAAAGCATGTGCCAAATAATTTATTTTTAAAACCAGATAAAATATAAAAACAAAAGTTTTTTCCTCTGAGTTATCAGTTAATTATGTCAATTTGAATCAATTTTTCCAACAGCATGGAGTAGAAAATTTTTACATTTTAATTGACCATTTTGTAACCAGAATCTCAGATTTTACTTACCATATACATCAGAATATCTCTAATCATCACCATTGCTGTCTGGTGATCATTCCATGCTTGGTTTAATGTTTGAAGAAAATTGTTATTTAATGAGTTTAATACATCTTCTCGCACCTGTAACAAAATATTTAATTAAATAAATTGTTTAATATAGATCAGAGATGGGCATTTATATCCTGCATTGTCTAGAATGAATGAGGTCAAACACTGATTTTTGGGAAGGGGGACTTAAGGGAAAAAATATAGGGAACATTTTTCCTACACTGAATTCATTAAGTAATTGCATAGAGAAAGCAAACAATAGCATCCCCTTTATTATCTGAAGCAGGAAAATGCTAATGACCTGAAGGACTCTGCTTTCCCTACAAATAGACAAATGAGTGCAGTTTGAAACTTCTGCTCCATTAGCCACTTCATTTCTCCTATTACTATCCCTCTGAATATGAACAGATAAAGAGAAATTTCAAAATTTCCTGAGATGTGATTACTTTGTGAGAATATCATGTGCCAATCATTTGAAAAAGATTGGTAACTTTTCATTACAGTTTGGAAGGATTTATATTCTTTGCAGTTATCTGGTCATTAGTGTTCTGAGAGTCATTGGGATCACTTGGGACTTTATCTGTATCCTCAGAGTCACCTGAATAAGAGTGTAAACAGGTGTGAAACCTTATTGAGATGGCTGAAAGGGCAGGTTGCAGTCCCAAGAAGGTTCCATACCCATTTACACTCTGATTCAGGTGACTCAGAGGATACAGTTAAACTCCCAAGTGGCCCCAATACTCTCAGAGAGCTAACAAGCAGATGACTGCAAAGAATATAAATCTTTCCATTCCCCACCTGTCAGTTAGAATTGAAGAAGCTTCTTGGATAACAAGTGAAATGTTTTCAAAAAAAAAAAATGAAGAAAATCCAGTTGCCTTTTGGAAAAAGCACTTTTGGGATGATCATTACTTAGATGATTTAAAATCTCCATAGACACACTACTATTTTTCTCTTTCATCAGCTACAATCACCAATCTTCTTTCACTCTATAAATCACCAACAAGACAACCCACTGGAAATATAAAACATGCTGAAGCCAGCATCCCATCCTAAGGCCCTAATGTCCCATTGGATTGGATTGTGCCCAAAAAGCAATCTTTCTGTTGTATTTTAGGAAGTTAAAAGGGTAAAACAGGCATCTTAAATTTTGCAGAATTTTAAATAGAGCCTTGGTAGTACAGTGGTTTAATGCACCCTGTTATTAACACAGCTGCCTGCAATTTCTGCAGGTTCGAATCTTACCAGGCTCAAGGTTGACTCAGCCTTCCATCCTTTCTAAGGTAGGTTAAATGAGGACCCAGTTTGTGGGAGCAATAAGCTGACTTTGTATAAATATACAAAAGTATGAAGGCTATTGCTTAACGCATTGTAAGCCACCCTGAGTCTCCAGAGAAGGGCAGCATATAAATCAAATTAAAAAAAAATATGTATAGAAGCTCTTTAAAAAACCTAAACCTCATAAACTGGGCCCTTTTTTGCATTCTAAGGAGTCTAATGTATCAATTTTATCCTTTAAATTTTCTCCAAAGCAAAATAAAAAATCAACAAAAAACCAGATCCCAAAATTTGAGTTCCTTAACCATCAACATTACACTGTCATCAGTCATGTTCTACATTCTCCAGGCAGGAAAGAAATGTACCAAAGCCAAAGTATACCCGTCTCTGTTCTAAAGACAGCCAAATGTTCAAAGAAGGTATCACTTTCTTTGTTTTCAGAAAATTATTTCATTCAGATACCTTATTTATAAGATGTTCTGTAACCACTTCTCGTAATCCAGTGTATAATTTTTCTCCATGTTTATGTAATACCATAGTATATGCATTTCTATACAATTCTTCAAAGCTGAGACCACTGTTGTTTTTACGCTGAATTTCTTGGATTGCATTTTTCAATAGATCCCAAATGCTGTTAACATATTTTTCATCCATGGTCATCTGTACGTGGACATAAAAAAGTACAGTTAATATAAGAGTTTATTGGTGTCAGGTTTTCAAAACATGTTTCCTTTAAAACAGATTAAGGACCACATTTATTTAAAAGGTAGCTGCTACTACATTTAAGAGAAACCCCCCCAAAGAAAGATAGAATGTGTGTGTGTGTGTGTGTGTGTGTGTGTGTGTGTGTGTGTGTATAAGTACAGACAAATTCCTAAAATACTGCTCAGCTTCCCTGTCTCTTCAATCATGATTTTCAAAACCACTGAACACAATCTTTGCTGCTTTCTTGCATGAGCATATGTAAGTATACAAGAAAGAACACAATCAGGACAAAATTTTAACATTTCTATTGTATAAAATTGTCCATAAAGTTACCCATCTCATTTTCATATCCAGACATTCCATTCTCTCAACATATAATTATGCATTCTACAGAGAAAAAATAGTGCAGAAATATGGATTCAGCTAGCACAAAACTAGAAATGTCTTGTATGTCATAAATTCCAATGAGTTCATTTTTTCCCCCTACATGATATATAGCAGTGTTGGTGAACCGTTTTGGCACTGAGTGCCAAAAAGGGAGCACGCGCGCATGTGCGCACATGCCAGAAACAGGAAGAGCAGCCGCCTGGGGCACATGTGCGCACCAGGAGGATGATCTTCCGGTTTCCAACACATGTATGCACACCAGCCACCTGGTCTTCCGGTTTCTGGCATGCATGCGCACGCAAAGACCAGCCGGCCGGTGCACATGCATGTTGCTGCTCTTCTGGTTTCCGGCATGTACATGCGCACTGGCCACCTGGTCTTCCGGTTTCTGGCACACATGTGCGCATGAGGACCAGCTGGCCAGTGTACATGCAAGCACCGGAAACCTGAAGAGCAGCCGCCCGGTGCGCATGCGCACTGGGTGGCTGCTCTTCTGGTTTCTGGCGCTCCTGTGCATGTGAAGACCAGCTGGCCGGCGCGCCAAAACCCGGAAAAGCAATAGGTGACGGCTCGCAATGCCAGAGAGATGGATCTGCGTGCCACTTCCGGCATGCATGCCATAGATTCGCCATCACGGATATATAGGCAAGGACTCTTGTGCTGGGCATTGACCTCCTTAACTGGGATTGGTTTTAGAAAAGAATAGGACTGGATAAACATAACTGAACTTAGAAGCTAATAAAGTCAGTCCTAGCTAATATTTGTATTATGAAGAAACAGCAGATCTGTTGGCTAGACAGATAATTTGAAAAATCATCCTAGAAACAAAATGGCAAACAACATCCATATATGTAGAAAATTATGTAGCATATTCATGGAAGCCCCAGGAATCAAGCTTAACTTGGAGGAGATTTTGCATTTTTAACAGGGAAGAATGGGATCAAGTATTGAGCCATTTTCTGTTGTGGCCCGTCAGCAGCCTGTGCAGTTAGTAGCTGATTCCGACAGCGAGGAGGCTGGTGTGGTGCTGTGCCATGGGTGCTCAAGTCAGACAATGAGGAGGCTGGAGAAGATGTGGTGCCAGAGGCGGGGATTCAGCCAGGGCCTTCAGACCCTCCAGAAACTCCCGTAAGTGAAGAGGAAGAAGAGGAGAAGCCTCTTCTTGATGCACGAGCGCGCAGAGCTGTTAAAAGGCAGGAGTGGCTCCTCAGGAGGAGGTCTCTTCGAGAGTAAGGCTTGGGGCTAATTGGCCACTCCCCTAGCCTATTTAAGGAAGGACGACTGATGCAATTTGCAGGAAACAACTTCATTCATATTCCTTCGTGTCTTGATTCCAGAAACATTTGATCCGCTCTTGCTTCTCTCGTCAGTTTTCCTGCAAATTGCTTCTGGGCATTCTGCCAACCACAGTAAGATTACTGTTATCTGAAATACTGTGCCTCAGAATTGAGTTATTATTCTTTGGATTCTTGTCGGCTGTTAATGAAGTTAAATTAACAACTCTTGTTCAGAAAAGATTGATTTAAACTGTACTTGTGTTCGAACAACTACTAAGAAAGCTCATTAGTCTTTAATTAGTAAACTAAGGTTTGTACGGACTTTGTGTGTGCTGCATTCTTTGGGGTCCGTAGCTGGGGCAGAACATTTTCCCCTTCTTTTGGTAATGGAGGAATAGTGTGAGTAAAGGCCATCTGCTGGGAAACTAGTGGGTTTTCTTGTACAGTTGGTTGATCACTATGGGAACAAACTGTTAATCCACCCCTCCCCATCTATTTCCCTGGCTCTGTCTTTTTGGCTGTTCTTCCCTCTGCAGTCCCTCATTTTTTCCAGCTGACCTTCACTGACTTCTTCCTCCCACGGCTGATGAGGTGGGCCTGGGCCAGGCAGCTGCTGGCAGGGGCATCTCCCTGACATCTTGGAAAGGTCACACACAGCCAGTAGCTTTCTCATGAAGGACCGGGTGGTGGTGGTGGGGGAGACACGACACAAGTCTTGTCAAGAGCAGAAAGAAGATGGTGGCAAAGGTGGGGTAGCAGAGGGCAGAGTGATGGGAAAGGAGGAATGTAAGATGACATAAACAGCAGAGATGGCAGGGGAGACAGGCGGATGGAGTAGTTGAAGTGGAGGTGAGCACAGCAGGACAGAAATGTCAGGTCCTCACCTAACAATGTTGGACTCCTGCCCTAATGAGCACAACAGGGACTACTTGCTAGTAGAGTGGCAGAACTGCTGTCACTAAGTGGTGAGGTTATGTGATGTCTCTGGGCATCACTAGCAACTGCTTTGCACAGTGATGGATATTCCAGTCCCAATTAGAATTGATAAAGTGAGGACTACCTGCATTCTTCAAATTAGCATATTAGAATGATTAAGTCTCTTCCATGGTTACTCTTTAACAACTGTGATTTATAGGATTTTGCCTGTGATTCCAGAATTTACAAATAGATATCAAGTTAGTCAGTCATTCCGATCTTCAAAAAATTTGTTTTCTGCTCTTTTAAAATTATTTAAATCAAGCCCAATATAACATTTCGTACCAGTAAATCCCATCTTAAATATGCATTGTGTAAAAGAAGCACTTTTTTTCATGACTAGTAAAAGAGTCATGAATCTCCCTAATTTAGTTTCAGTGGGGATCCCTAGTTGCAATACTGAGAAAAAAAAATCTTGGTTACCTACTTTACCCAATTTGTGGTTTTATACACATATTCTATCCTTATCTTTTCACTTTTCTCACTGAGAAACAGCTTTTCTAGCCTTTTAATTACTTTAATTGCCTCTCTTTTCTAAAATGTGATTGCAACACTTATCCATCATATTCCAAATACAGGTAGTACTTGATTTATAACAGTTCATTTAGTGACTGTTCAAAGTTACAAAGACACTGAAAAAAATGATTTATAACCAATTTTCAAACTTACAACTGTTGTAGCATCCCCAAGGTCACGTGATCAAAATTCAGATGCTTGGCAACTGACTCATATTTATGACAGCTGTAATGTCCCAGGGTCATGGGTCAGTTTTTGTGACCTTTTGACAAGCAAAGTCAATGGGGAAGTCTGATTCACTTAAAAACAGTGTTACTAACTTAACAACTGCAGAGATTCACTTAACTGAAGCAAGAAAAGTCATAAAATGGGGCAAAATTCACTTAACAACTGTCATACTTAGCAACAGAATTTTGGGGTTCCATTATGGTCATAAATCAAGGACTATCTGTATACTGTTGCTATAATACATAAATGAATATAGTGGCTGTTTTATTTTTAGTTCCCTATCTAATGATCTCAAAAGTGTAATTTGCCTTTTTATGTATTTCCTACTACAATCAGTCAGATACAATCAATGTATGGATGCAATTTTTTTTTTTTTTGCTTCTTCTACAAAGACACAATCTCTTCACTTCAGCTTTTCTGTAAACTGAGATTAACCAAAGAACATTTCTGTACATTTCCCTTAGTTCAATTTCAATCGAAACAGGAAAGTCTGGTTCCTGACATTAAAACAGAAGAGGATCTAATCAACTTTTGAAAGGGTTGAAAACCTGTTCTGAAAATGACAAATAGTTCCAATTAAACTGACAGGGAATTTAGCAATAGCACAAAGAGAGAAACAAAAGAGCTATATATATTTTTTTTAAAAAGGGGGGGAGTTATTCACTTTAAGGGGAGATGCAATCACTCAAACCATACTACAGAATCAATGCTGAATAAATTGTTGTTAAGGATATATTTATTCTTTTTAAATCTACTATTCAAATAGGTTTACACTTCAAGATAAATTATAAAGACAAATTCTCACTAGTTCTTCACTACCAAGTTGATAGCAACTTCACAGTCTATTTTTTAAGACATGGAACATAATGCTGCAATCCTGATTTAAAGAGAATTCAAAATCATGTTTATCTTGTCCAACTCAATTAATTTTCTATATTAAATCTCAAACATTGAGTATTTCAGCAAAATCAGTATGATAGAAAGATGAGAAAAGTTTGTTTTAATTCAGGCTGAATTTTTGGGGGACTTGCTTATTTAAAAATTTTCTTCAGGAATTTTGTAAAATGTATTTTACAAAACTAATAATGTTTTAAATGGACAAATGAAAGAGATAGCATGCATAGGATTCCTCAAAAATAGGATTTCAAAGATAATACCAAAATCCCTCGCCTATAATAAGATACATGAATTATGGATAAAGAAAGACTGAAGTCAGAATTCAGTTTTGATAGCTACCTTTGTGTAAAATGGCTTAAGGAAAATCAGAACTATTTTCACCATGGTTTTGTGGAGAAGCCATAGTAGTTGCTGTTTCTAGTACACTAAATCACAATGAGCAGGTTCAAGACCAGAGTAACACCAAACACCAGAGTAAATTCAAATAAACAAAACACATGATGATGATCAGAACTAATTTCAAATGCATGCATGCATGCATGCACATACAAACACACATTATTTGTATATATTTAAATGTCAAAAGAAAAATACAACATATTCATTAATATACAAACATCAGTGATAATAGTGATCAAGCAATCAATTGCTTTTAATGTTAACAAACTGTACAACAAAATATAGTATCAGTTGCTAGCGTGCTATTTGCTAGCATAGCCACAGGATACCAAAAACATTTGCTCCTTTTTTTACTCAAATATACTTTATTTATAACCAAATTGGGAGAAATTAGTGTATAATATGTGTCTAAGAATGAAAATTTCAAATCAGTTTTGTAACCTTAATCTGATTGCATAAAGCTAAGCACAATTTATCTTTTCAGACAGTATGTTAATCTGTGTTTAGTTGAATATGGAAGAAAATATAAGTGTTACTCTCTTATGATTATGCCAATAAAAAAAATGGATGGAGGATCAGGAGTAAGGAAGTAATAGCAAACCTTGGTTTACTGTTCTTTCTCAAATACTACTATAATTTACTGAAGAGAAGTTACTAATCAGATTCAAGCTGATAATGTATTTCAGAAAGAAATAACAGCTGACATTACAGCATTGAACAACCTTAACAAATATATTATTAAACCAAAGATTAGAAAGAATCAAGCTATGTTATGTATATGTCTACGTTTGTTTTAGAATTGTACTACCTAGAAAATACTTGTGGAAGACACTGCAACAATTCACTGTATAAACAGTGTATATGTTCAGAAAGAGTTCAAATATTTAATATCATATTTATTGATGGTTAGTCCACACAGAATGAATAGAAACACTCAGCAATTTAAGAGTCTAATCAGTTATCAAAGTTCCATTTCAGATCAACTTATTTCCAATTCTCTCCATAATCATGAATTACCTTCAAGGACCCAGCAGTTACACATAGAACAACCTATCAGCATTGCTGAGAAATACACAAGAGGCTGGATGAAACAAGTCAAACCCAAAATTGAACTTCAAAGAATATACTAAGCTTAAGAATATGAGCAACTGCAAAGTTAAAGTACAGCAATTAAAGTAACTAAGGATCACACCAAATAATGGACCACCTAAGACCAGAAAATTTATAGGCAATATGCATACTGAATAGATTTTTCTCCAAATCAAGCATCGGCAATAATGTATTACCTCTGAAGTGTTTTCTTTACAATCATTTTCTAGAAATCCTTTAAAAGGATTGTTTTCAAGTATTTCAGATAGTTTTATAAAAACCGTCTTCATTAAACATGTATACACCATTCATACAGAACTCAAAGTTCTAATTTGGTTACTAAGAGGCATAAGACAGTCTGTGACGTCATTAGAATGTTGAGGTAGCTCTTAATGAAATGTGTTAGATTATACGTGGCTACTTGTCACAGTACCACTGCAGCAGAAGACTTGATTAAACTCTGAATATTTTAAAGTAAGATGAAGAAAGTTCAGATATATTTGGAATAACCAGGTATGTCAACTTAGCCATCTGAAGAAATAAAGCAATCTTAAAGATAAATAAGCTCAAGGTATGGATATCTCTATGACTACTCTCTGTTTCTATCCATCCAACAAGAGCTGAGAGAGAAGGTTTATTGAAAACCACGTCTCCAGGGGAACATCATCTTCAGGAACCTGATCTCAAGTCTTCTCAGTGCTGGCTTCCTCCTATGGAAGGCTTCCCACAATATATGGATCATCCTCATACATCCGCATTTTCAGACCACTCTTATGGGTATAAGTAAGATCATGGTATTCTCACTGATTGAAATTTCTGAACTCTGCAAGCCAATAATATAGACCAAAGAAAGCTCTCTTTCCCATGTACTTTTATATTTATCAAAAAGACAGATTCAAAAATACAGACACTTTATCTTCTCTAGGTCTTTATTACTGACATAACAATTTACACTTTAAAAAAAATACTTAATGCTTTTAGGCCACTCTATGAAGTTTGAAGTATTACTTCAGAGCCTTTTATAATTTTCACAAAACTGATTATTTTGAGACCAGAAAAGCAATGCATACAAAGTAATCATTTATTTACTGATACAGCACAATGCCCAATCTAAATGGTTAACAGTAAAACATAAAATAACAATCCATAGAAAAACTCAACCCATATAAAGAGATAGAAATGGTAGAAAGATCAAATGCTTACTTTGAACACACCCAGAAAGCCCAAAGCAAAGGAACTAACTTCATTTCTAGTGACAACATATTGCACAATGTTAGGGAAATGATAGAGAAGTGCTGCCTTTTGACTTCTCAGAACGACAGGTTATTTTTTTGCTGATGTTGCAAAAAGAATCATTTGGATAAGGCAGTGCCTAATGTTACCCTATACCAACATAGGACTTTACAGGTAAAAAAAAATCAACATTTTGAATTGAGCTTAAAACCTTATCGGAAATCAATGTAATAACTACAAAATAAGTGTTAACCTGCAACAGTATGTATAATCCACTGGCAGTCTGAGCACTGAATTCTGTACCAGTTAGTTTTCAAGGCCTTTACAAAGACTATCCCACGTTCAGCATGTGGTAGTAGTCAGTAATACGAGTTACCACTAGCTAGGCTTTCTAGCCAGCTTTAACTAGTTACCAAAATCATGGGATCATCTTAATAAGTCTTTTGCCCTCACAGAGGTTAAAAGTTCTAATAATCTCCTGCTTGACCAGAAAATGTTCTATCTGTGAAAAAGGACAGATATCAATTGTATAATTCAAACCATAACTACTCTATTCCAAAATAAAGACCAGATCTTGTTTGTGCCTGCCCTATGTTTGTAAGCACTGAAATTTCTTGGGACAAAATTATGGTCATTATGGCAGCTATAAATACCCTAGCTTTTCAGGACCCTCAAAGGCATGGACACTAATCTTACAGCACCAAAACCAGAGATATCCCAAAACCAGTCTCAGCACAGTCCAGAAATTGAAGGAAGGTTGTTGTCAAGTAGCAGGACAACTGAGAAGCCATAGAAGTCCTGTTTTATCCTGACAGCACACCAAGACACAATTTTTCATCATTCATCTCTGGAACAATAATATTGGTCACTGCCAAGGGGCTGAATCTATCTCCCTTTCCTATCCTTGGTATAGCAGCTACTGCTATAAAACGTGAACCCAGGTGGACAGTCCCTCAACAGAACAGCATCACCATCATTGCACAACCAAGTCTCTTAATGCAATGTCAAGCCTACATCTGCATCTATCTCTACACTGTGAATAGATATAGTCTGGTTTCATATGGACTTGGCATTTACCAAGACACCCTAAGATTCAACCACTCAGGTGGAACTACTAAGTTAGAAGAAGGGCCCTGTATCACTGTATGAGACCCTCTTCTGCAATGGCCACCCAGAACCATATTCCTCCTGTGCTTGTCATTGGCTCACTGACTATAGTCACAACACACATACTCTCTCCTTTGCTTTCCAGTAATCCATTCAGTTCTGACACAACTTTATGTATTCTATATTGCAAAGTTCAAGACCACTTTGTATAGACAAAATTAAATACATCAACCACTCAAACCCACTTTCTCCAACTGCCCCATTAGTAGCTACATAATAAAAATACATACTTGTATTCAACTAATCCCAGTCCTGCTAGAGCTATTGTCAAAACCATTTACCAGCCTCATTGATTTTACTTGCATAACTACTACTACTCCCTTTTTGTGGAGCTGCAACTTTGACACTGCTTGAGAAGCTTCAGAATACATTACATAAACATAATAAACATTTATACTACCCTTCTCCACTATTTATTAAATTTGCATGCTGTACTGTTAGTGATTCTGGACAGTCTGCAGCATAATAAGATAAAAATACAATACAAAACATTTAAAAATTAGTAATATTAATATTTCTTCTGACTATTCCACCCCTGGCATCCTTCCATTTCTTAACAACATTCTCACTTCAGCCTAAGGAAAGAAATAACTTGCCCCTCTATGTTCTCGCTGTCCTTGCCCCTCCTTATATTCTTTTCTTCAAAGTCGAGCTTTCACCCAGAGGATGCCAGCACTTTCCTCTATTCTACAGCAGCAGATCACTATGATTCAATACTGAATATTCCTGTTATTAGATACTTCTCTCTTTCCTCACTTTCAAATTTAATGGACATTTTGATTTAACAGAATCCTGTCTCCTAAATAGTCTGTTAAATTTAGATTTGGCTGTAATGCTCTTCCATATTCCTTTTTTTCAGAGTTCTTTTTTTCCATTTGACCCTTGCCAGGCATATAATCACATACTTTATTGTGGGTTTTGAAACTGTGAGGTTAACAATCAATTTTATACTGTGATCCCATAACATTATAAATTGATAATAAATCTGACAACTTGTCAGATTTCATTCAACTATTTTTTGTATTTGATATATGTACATAATTGAGTGTCAAATATGATTATACAAGCTCAAGTACCGAACAGCCACTTTGCAGTTGGCAATATGGCAAGGATGAAAACATTTTGAATTATGGAGTTCAATTTCTAAGAATTTTTTCACAATCATAGCCAATAGCTAAACTGGCTCATCTAGGAGAAGTATCACATTCTTTATTAAAATATGTATGATCAACAAATTATTTCATTTTACAAATGGCACATTTCATTCATTAAAGTACTACATGGCACTGGCTCTTGATATTTTTATTCTGTTAACATATACTGTATGTCCAACCTAATCACTAAATAGAAAAAAATTGAATTTTTCTACCTTTTGAAGTACTTACATTTTCCTGCAGGTTTTTTTAAAATTATACAAAAGTTTTCATACTATTTATGCTAATGAAGAATCAATTTCTGTGTCATAAAATGTTGGGTTGATTCAGAGAAGAAGGAAGAGAATGCCAAACTGTTAGAAGAAACATATCTGAATCTTTGAAAAATAGAAAATATGAGAAACGTATCTCTGCCATGATTGGAATAACTATAAACTGAAGCGGAGAGGGGTTCTCACAGGTTTTCAATATTCTATTACTATAACCTAACCATATTAAAGTATATTCCAAGACTTTTAGTGACTCTCATTTCTTGACTTTCCCATTGTAAAAAGCTGACACTCTGCTCTTAATAATATATTGTTGGCTTATTTTATTAATTATGTCTTTTCAATACATCGTATACATAATTTGAAAAATACAAAGAATATATTTACATGCAAAATTCTGTAATTCCTGTATTTGTCTAATCTGTAAAACCAATCAAATCAGTTAATAGTTTCTGTATAAATAAAAGCTATACTGTTTTCTAGTCATAATTCATTTTCCATTTGGAAATATATTCACTATTTGAGGTATTTTGTTGTTTGTGATCTAATATTTTTATAAACAGACAAATTTATAACTTTTTTCTTTTTTACATTTACATTTCATTATTTCATGACTCAGAAGTACAATATTTAGTGAATGGTTTACATTTAATGTTGTCAAATAATATTAATTTAGATGTTTTTACCCTAGCCAAAAATTCTCATACAAATTCTCTTGATCTGGAACTGTTTCCTTCTCCATCAGCAATAGGCAACCTATATCTATTACTGCTAAAATTCAGCAGCACAGTTTGCCTGAAGCACTGTATACATACATACAATTCTATACTTCAGAAAATAAATGTTTAAGGCCATTACCCTGAAGAAGGAAATTTCAGATTAAGCCTAAATTCTTTGTATTGTTTTCTAACCTGTCACTTATAAACTAATTTTTAAAAATAGCAAAATAAATACTTCTAGGAAGCAAAGTCCATGTTATGCTTTTGCAAGTCTTTTCTTTTTACCAAAAGTAAAAAGCCTTTCCTTTTCTCATACAAAAAAGCAATTAGTCAAGTGAATGTAACAAATAAGTCAGCAATAAAATGTAAAACAACTACATTTCTATACAAGAAATTAGGAAAGTGTTTGGATATTTGATCTTATACATGAACTTTCATATTATACCTTTATAAGTAACAACGTCCTTCATTCCAAAACTACAGTTCTGGTTTTGCTATTTTTAACTACACTAATAATAGCAATAGCACTTAGACTTATATACTGCTTTACAGAGCTTTACAGCCCTCTCTAAGCAGTTTACAGAGTCAGCTATATTGCTCCAATAATTTGGGTCCTCATTTTATCCACCTCGGAAGGATGAAGGCTAAATCAACCTTGAGCCTGGTGAGATTTAAACTGCCAAATTACAGGCAGCCAACAGTCAGCAGAAGTAGCCTGCAGTACTGCACTCTAACCACTGTGTCACCGTGGAGTATAATGGAGTATAATGGTAAAAACAAACTCTATTTGAGAAAAATCTCTCCAAGTCTCTACTCATCTCATCCAATGAGAATGACAAGCCCTAACAATCCTTCTAACTGCATATCAGGGAGAAATTAACAGGCTATGGCTTTAACAATTTTAAGAAATAACTGCAAAAGCCAGATTATAAGGAGCTGAAAAACCGATGCCTTGAATGTTGAATGAAAATATTGAGAGTATCTTGGACCACTGGAATAAATAATTCAATACTAAATCAAGTAAATGATGGTATTGAAAACTTAATGAAGTTAAAGCATTAATATTTTGTAAATACAGTGCAAAGGCAACAGTCGCTAGAAAAAACCAGGTATTTGGAAGAGTATCTGGTTTCACTTATATTAGTAAAACACAATAAAATATAAATGTTATGTCTATGTTCAAATACCAATGTCTAGGTCATCTAACCATCGAAGTGCAGCATTGTTTATATTAAAAAAGCAGCTAGTCCTCAAACTTATGACCACAATTGAGCTCAAAATTTGTTATTAAGTGAGACATTTGGTGAGTTTTGCCTCATTTTACGACTTTTTAAGTGAGTCACTGCAGTTGATAAATTAGTAACCCAGTTGTTAAGTGAATCTTGCTTCCCCATTGACTTTGCTTGTCAGAAAGTCGCAAATGATGATCACAAGATCCTGGAACACTGCAACAGTCATAAACATGGACCAGTTGCCAAGCATCAGAATTTTGATCATAAGATCATGGGGATGCTGCAAAGGTCAAACTGTGAAAAACACTCATAATTCACACTTTCAATGTTGTTACAATTTTCATCAGTCACTAAACGAATGGTTGAAAGTCAAGGAGTACCTGTACTAAACCTGTTTAAAGCCAGTTATGATCTATAGTTTGACATTGGATGCCACATCACACTGAGAGAAGGATTCTATGCCCCACCTATACAGAGAGTCTTGGCAGACGCTGTGTGAGGTGAAAATTCTATTCAGGACTGTCCACTGCTGATGTGGCAATTCAAAGCCTGAAAACTTTTTTGTGGGGTCATTTATGTCTACCTATGTCTGGGCGTTCAGCAAAACATATGGCTTTCCATTGGGAATTAATGTTAAAGTTGTTGTGCAAGTACCAGTGGGGGCTTCCTGGATTTGAGTCTTCCAACTATGAATGAGAAAGATTGGCATGCATCAATAAGAGTGAATTGTTCATAATTTTTCTGTATTCTCTCACTAGTGCATCTTGTCTTCCTACAGCCGGTGGTGCTATATGGCTCAGAACAGGAAGCTAGCAAGTCAGAGTGGTTTTAATACATCCACTTATGGTGTTGTTGAGTCTAGCGTTTAACTTATTAGTATAGTAGCACAATATAGGGACACAGTATTCTGGTGCAGAGTAAACCAACCCTAATGCTGATGACCTGAGGGTGACAGCTGAAACTCCCCATTTAGTTACACATAATTTCTGGAGTATATTACTCCTAATATTTATTTTTGCTGCTGTATTCTCTAAATGTAACTTAAAGAAGAGAGTTGTTGTATAACTTACCTTACTTTTGTTATCCCCCATTATTATCTGAAAGGACCTATCAGGGTGTTATTAGTCAACAGACATTTTTGCAGGGGATAGTATGGCACAATTTGTATAACAACCCATCCTTCCAAACTGTGTTTTATGCTGCAATTAGGTATATGAACACAGCTGTGGTTTTGGGGCCTTGTTGTAATTATGTTTCAATATAACTTCTGTGAAAAGATGTGAAGCTCCTTATGGTGTACTCTGAATATCCACCAGTGTGAACTAAATGAACTAGCAACTGCTAGCAGCCAGGGTACTCTGTAGACTTTCTAGCTCTCAAAATGCATGGCAAGGAAAACAATTGAAAAGGAAAAGGTAACAATAACTCATAGTAGTAGGTATTGACAGACAATCCAGGCAAACTAATATCTATCAGAGCTTGATAACTCTGAAGTGAATGACTGACAAATATAGATAAACCTTATTTAGCAACCACAACTGAAAAGGCAATTTTGTTGTTAAGTGAACCGGTTGCTAAG
Organism: Pantherophis guttatus; assembly: GCF_059756535.1. Taxonomy (NCBI): domain Eukaryota; kingdom Metazoa; phylum Chordata; class Lepidosauria; order Squamata; family Colubridae; genus Pantherophis; species Pantherophis guttatus. The sequence goes on along the minus strand of NC_142068.1, from coordinate 33,322,839 downwards.
CGACATTGTGACTGTGTTTATAGTCTTCAACTTTCTTTGCTTTGCAGACTTGTGAAGGTCATAAATGTGGGCACTGATCACAAAGTCATTGTCGCAACACCACTGTAACTGTGACAGTCATTGTACGATGCATTCAGTAAACAAGAATTACTTGTACTACACTTGCACTGCATTTTTCAGAAGTACCATAAGTCATCAAATACAATCTAGAAAACAACCTCAGTCTTTTCTTGAGTTTGTCAGCAGTTAATCCATATTTTAACAGTTCTTAATTTACTTCCTGAATAAAAACTGAAAAGCAGGACGAGTTTGGGCTGATGTTGTGCTTTCAACAAATTGTAATACTTTCCAGGAGAAAACTAACCATATTGATCTTTTGCAACAAAGTACAAAATAATCTGATGGCAATATGAGTCAAACAAACTTTATAACAACCTGATTATTTTTCAGGTTTTGTACGACTCTCTGCCTTATATTTGAGAATTACTGTTTTTACTCCAGGTCAAACATGAGCAGTGGCAATCATGGTGAGGGCTAAGAGATGTGTGTGTATGTGACAGAACAAGCAAAACGTCAGTTGTCATAGTACCATCAAAGCCTAACCATTTTGTATAGGCATGGGTTACAGGGTCATAAAAAGAGTGTTTTATTGACATTATATACATGTACAAACAGGCACACTGTTTAATCACACTGCACCATCATGCCGATTTTAACGCCCCCCATGTAGATATCACCAAATATGGGATTAGCAGAGTGAATCAGAATTTATGGACCCATGCTAAAGGCTGGGAACAAGATAATCATGTTTATTCTCAATCACCAAATTACTTTAAATCAGTGATAAATTTTATAAGTGATAATTATATAAAAAAGTAGATCAAAGATTGAACCATCCTTTCTCTAATATCTTTTCTTGGATATAATTACTTCAGATGTTTTTTTCACAAACCTGCAACTAATACCAGAGGCAAAATACTTTGAAGTAGCAAAGTATAAGATTCCTTATCACCCACATCTCCCTCTTTGGGTAGCATTTGAACAATTAATTATGTCTGGTTGGATACTGGAAATATTTTATAATCTTAGTCCAAAGAAAGAGAAAGCAGTTTAGGGAATTTAAAAACATACAAATGTGAATTTAAAGAATAACTGTTTTCTGAAGGACTTTAACATGAATTTATATAAACAATTCTTCTATTAAACAAACTTATATTAAACTTAATTTTGAATTTATTGTTCATACAAGATATAATTGATATTTTATATAACAATGAGTAAAATGGAGTTGTTACCTTAAATTATTCATACTTCAAAACAATTGGTTGTGTTCTCAGTGTAATGTGAGAATGCTACTACTATGTTGTTTTAGTTAATCACAAACCATAGTTTGTAAACCGTAATAGCTTTCATTTTAAGAAAAACTTGCACACCAAAAATATTTCTATATAATTTTCTCTATATAAATATGGGAATGATGACCTACATTTTGATCAGGTGCCACATTCTGAAAACCTAAAAATTAGGATAAGAACACTTTAGGCCAAAAATGGCAAATCAATGAATGAAACAAAGCAGCATAGAATATTACAATATAATTCAAACTACTGTACTCTGTTTCTGCCTCCATTACGTTAAGAAAAATAATATAATTAATCTGGGATCCCACTGAAATCCTTTGTATTTATATCTAGAAAGGCTATGCAAAACATTTGCAAAGAACATTGGTGTAATATGTCAAATTATTAATGCAGGCATCTCCAGAAGATGGCTGCTCCAAAGGCTTTCTATGCAATATACTTATATGTGCATAGGTATAAACAACATTATATTATATGTGCATAGGTATAAACAACTGTGATTACTAATGAAACAGCTATGTATGCCTGTATATCAAGTTTTATAGAGGATGAAGATGTTTTAATACTTAGAGGTGATTTTTTTGGGGGGGGGCAACTTGCTTCATGAAGCATCTTTATTGAACGCTTTGTGCAGCATTATTTAGTAATCATAAATAGTATTATTCAGCAAACATTTATTGGAATTTTATTTAGGCATTGACAAAACTATACCTGGTCTGATTTCCTCTGAGTGAGTCAAACTGAAAGTCTCCCAATGAAATCCAATGCTATATACTTGAGAACTCCTGGTTTTACAAGGCAGAAGTGCACTAAAAATAAGCTAAATATATTGATCACAGAGAATGGCAAAAATGCTATCTGTGAATATAATCATCAACAATCCTTATGTCAATCTACATGATTTTATGGCGCAAATTACAAATTATTTAGGACAGAATAATGCAATGTTTGAAGCATTTTGCATATTTGAAATGTTGAGGTCCAAGCCGAGTAAAGAACTTTTTCATAAATGGTTACCAATCATAAATGTGAATCTTTAGATATCACAAGAACCTCTGTAATCTTTTTTTTGATACAATGTAATATCTAGACTGAAATCACTGTGAATACTTCAAAAATGGTTGATCATCTTTTCTTCTATTATTCATATTATTATATTTCTAAGCGTTTTTCAAAGAGGGACAGAATAACTCAAATACATTAATCTATATATTTTTGTGTTTTATCTACACCAGAGGTTGCTTACAATTTCTAAACCACAGAAGTCTAAAGTGAGCCTTCCACAGGCTTTCAAAAGATGCTAATAAGGTGTAATTTTTAACTGATTTCAACGGAAAATTATAAAATGGATACTAAACTACAATATGATTAGACCGTAATCATATTAAATTTAAAATCTTTATTGTCAGTGCACAACATATGTACAATGAGATTGGTTGAGCTCCCTCAGTGCACACACACCCCCAACATCATACAACTCACAGTCAAGACAAAAAATCCCTAATCCAATAAATCATATTAACAAAAAATATATTTAATTAAATGTGAACAAGTTTTTGTATTTTCAACACTATTATATTTTTGCACTGCTAAGGTCACGAAACTCTCAACCCTGAAAAAGTGTTAAATCCACGTCTGGATATAAAGAAAATTGACACATAAACAATTACAGACTGACTCCATGTATTAAACATGAAGTAATTATAATGTGAATAAAAAGCAAAGCTGCAGAAATATGATTCAAAGAATGTCAAAAATATATCACTATATCTGAGAGTAGATACTCAAAGAATACACATTATATATTTGTCAATTGCATATAATTAAAGGCAATGTGACATTTCCACTTTTGTTCACATTACGTTTTTTAAATGTATGCCCACTCATAATCCCACAGAGTGGTTTCTCCTTTCAGGGAAAATATGTTCTTAAGAACTTATCACTTAAGTTTCTTAGGGTGGAGGTGGGGGAAAATGGAAGAAAGCTCACAGGCCAACAGGATTTGCACAAAACATACAATGTATGCTCCTTTTCCAAAGAAAACAGGTATAGCACATGGACCAAGGACTTTTTAACAAACTTTTAGAACAGCAGTAGGTTAATCTCATCAGAATAACATATTAAGAACCTCTTCAAATAATTGGTAATAAGATCATAACCTCATAAATTAATTCAGTGCCTAATCATATATTCATACTAGTAAGTGACCAATATAAATAATCTGCTCTTAAGCCCTATGCACATCAACTCATCATAAGGTAGGGTTGTCAATTTGTATATGTAATTAAATAACTGATTCTGATATTATAACCAACCTGCACAATTTACAGTTACTGTATTGCTCTATATAAAACCAGAAAAATTAGAACTATTTCAAAAATGTCCATGCCACTGTACAAAAAAAATTCATGTTTGTCCACTCAATTAATACATTAAACTTAACTCAATAGTTTTTAAAATTGAAATGTCAGAACTAGTATATATATTCTAGTAATGTGACATTACTGATGAAGCCAATTAAAATGCATATTGAGCCATGAGATCCAGTTTTAGTTTAACATAATCTGCAGACCTACCTACATTTCTTTATTGATATTTGGGGTTTTTTTGTGGGGTGAACTGTATATCGCCTAAGCAAAACATACCATGCTGAGGTTCAGTGCTATATATACATCAGAAAAAAAAAACTGATTTTTACTGTTCTCTAAACATTCTCTATTATCAGAAATAGATTTGATACATTAATTTTGATATTCTTTGCACACAGAATCACTGACTTTTATGTGGGGCATCCATATATTCTCTCTATGCATGCTGTAACAGTTCTAAGCCTGTTACTATCAGAAAACTTTTAAATATTCACTAATATGAAACAATTTCACGGCAGGAACAGTAAAACTCTGTGAACAATGTTTACCCACCAACATTTTACAGGGTCATCTGTAAGAAAGCAAGCAGAATGAAGAATATTTATCCTGAATACAAACTTTGTTTCTCTTGTTCAAGTTAACTTTTGCATACACTATTTGCTGCACAGATCTCATTTACCAAACTCATCAGGTGACTAGAACATCCAGTGAACACTTTCCACATAATATATTAAAATACTAAATGTGTTATTAATATGATTAGACATATTGATTACAGTAAAAAATAACAAAACTTCCTTAAAAAGAGTAACATTTTATCCCTGAAAAAATCCCACTGGTTTAGTCACTTCAAAATCAACTAAATTAATTGAAAAATACTACTATATTTCATTGGTTCTTAAGAAGCGTCTACTCAAATACAGTTAAAAATGCAACAAGATTTAAAGAGCAATTTGAAAGCATATCTAGTCAAATAGGCAGAAGATAAATGTAATATTTTTTTAAAAAAGAGCTGACATGTTAAAATTGTGAATTACATGAGCTCAGGCGAAACTATAGAAAACCACCAAATTTCTATGTAAACTGGAGTGGATACTAAGATTTTATTTTTAATCTAAGTACTGCTTCAAAACATACTTTCGATAGACTGTACTGTTGTCAGTGACAGTTGCCAAACTATTTGTTTAAATGGGCAAAGTTTCTATCTTTACGAAGGCCAACTATTATTTGTCATTATGTTCCTTAATCAATAGTGAAGCTTTGGCTTAGGTCAAAATGAAAAGCTATTGCTTTTCAAGTTTATAGATATATGTACACCAACAGATTCAACAACTTTAAATCCCCAAGCCTTCATGTTACAAAAATCCTTGATGAGAGAATGCCCTTATGGTTGTGTTTCCAACCTTCAGTTGAAGCAACTGTCAACTGAAATCATCTCATAAAGGTATGAAGCAATTATGGAAGAAATCATCCCCCAAATTCCTTCCAAATGACAACTGTGCCCTACTTCAGAACTAGGTTGTTTTTGCCTGCTGATTTTCAAATTGTGTGCAGTTTCGGTTATCGATAGTGGCTCCAAAAACCAACTTTGCAAACATCCCAGGTGGGTCCGCTGACTGAGGCGCGACAGGTACGAGGCCGAAATCCCGTGAGTTATATTTATTCTTCTGGGTAAAAAAAAAAAAAAAAAAAGGCTCGGCCACTTAGCAGGGAAATTAAAAGAAACAACAGATCCCTTACAAAGGCCTGGGAGAAGCGTCCTTCCCTGGGGCAAATGACGGCCCCTCCAACCTCCCTCTTCGTTTCCTGTGACGGAAACTTGGGCTCTCCATTGCTCGCCAAACCGCGGCACCCGGGCTTGCTGTATCCCTTAGCTGCAAGGCCGACTTCCTTCCCCCACCCCCAACCCCAGCCTTAGAGTCAGTGACAGCCCCGGTCGAAGGAGCGAGAGAAAGAGCGCAACGAGGCTCGCAGGCAAATTAGCCAGGAGAGGCCGGCGTCTCGTCCTTTCGCCAGGCCGAGCCAAGCCAGGCCCTGCGCAACCGACGCAAGCCTCACTTCACTCACCGGGAATGCTCGGATCCGCATTTTGGTGTCCCTCCGGCTACCCGTCCCCTTGCTCAGGTTCGACATTTTGGGGCTCGGCGAGAGCGGAGCCCCTTCCTGGGGACCAGGAGGAAGCGGAGAGGGAAAGGGATCCGGGAGAAGCTCCCTCCGGCGACAACAACAGAGGCGCCGGCGACCTTTACTCAGACAGTAGGCAGTAAAAAGCCGAGCCGTGGCAGGCCCAGGAGGGCCGTCTATTCTCGCTCGGCGGCGGCGGTAGTAAGCGGCGGCGGCGGCGACTCCCTCAGCCTCCTGCGCCTCCTCTTCCTCCGCCGCGATGGCGGCCAAACATCGCTCAGTGCGCAGGGCCGAGAAGGCCCCCTCCCCTCTCCCCGAGACACAGACACAGACAGATCAGGCGGGGGCGGCGGCGCAAGAGAGAGAGAGAGAGGGGGGGGAGGGAGGAGAAAGGGGAGGAGCACAGCCGGCGGGGAGGAGGGATGAGGGGGAGTGGCGTGGAAACCCAGCGAGGAGGGGGAAGATTCGGCAAGTCTCGCGAGAGCTCCAAACGGCTGCCGCGGTAAACGAAAAGTGGCGTGGAGGTGGGGAGGGGGGAGGAAGTATTGTTTTTCTACTCGACTGCCGCTGGGGGCGCGCGAGCGAACGGGGCTGGTAATTGGACGGCGGCGGCGCGGTGGCGACAGGATTTCGTTGTCACGCGGTAAAAGCTCAGAAAGAGGAGGGCTGATTCATACGTAGCGTTGCTCGACTGGTTCCCCTCCGCCCGCCCCCCCCCTTTCGTTGTTTGCTTGACACGTACATCAATACCTAGTTCTGGCAATCCACACATCTTTTGTGATCTATTTGGTTTCTTTCTTGTCTGACAAGAAACAAAAATGACACAGTTTTTAATGGTCTGAAAACTATGGAAATCGGTGGCTTTCACAAATCTAATGTCACACGCGTATATATTACATCGCAAAACCAGTTTCTGAACCAATTCAGGCTTCTAATAAACTAATTTACAGCAAATCAAAACTCAGGTTGATTTTGGACAGATCCGTATGAAAATTGTTCTAAAGAGTAGTTTTCATCCTAACTGCTGCCTAACTCAAAACCATACGTGTTTGGAGAGAACTCTGAAATAACAAAAAGTAGGTTAAATATACACTAGCCTTTGACTTACAACCACAGTTGAGCCCAGAATTTCTGTTGTTAAGTGAGACATTTGTTAAGTGAGCTTTGCCCCCATTTTATGACCTTGCTTGGCACAGTTGTTAAGCTGAATCACTGCAGTTAAGTTACTAACCTGGTTGTTAAATAAATCTGTCTTTCCCATTGACTTTGCTTGTCAGAAGGTTGCAAAAGGTGATCACGTGATCTTGGGAAACCACAACAGTCATAAATATGAGCCAATTGCCAAGCATCTGAATTTTGATCACGTGGGAGTGCTGCAAAGGTAATTCTGAAAAACAGTCATAACTTAAGTCACATTTTTCAGAACTTTGAATGGTCACTAAAGGAACTGTTGTAAGTAGAAGACTACCTGTATTAAGGCAAAATGTGTGTTGTCAACCAATAGGCATACCAGACTGCTTTCTGCCTGAACACACACCTGAACTCAAGTCTCTATTTTAAGACCGATTTTTTTCCTGTCACTGTGAAACTAAATTAGGATATGCATATCTAATTTCTATGTCTACTGTTTAAGCCACTATGTCTTTGATCATGTGATCATGGGGATGCTACAAAGGTGGTAACTGAAAAATTATCATAAGTCACTTTTTTCAGTGCAGTTGTAACTTTGAACCGTCACTAAATGAACTGTTGTAAGTTGAGGACTACATGTACTGGCTGAGTACAGCCATGTAAAAAATTGTAGTATGTTCAACCCTGTGCATCTTGTTCAACATGTTAAGGAACCATATTTTACAAACCACAGTGTGGGAGCTTATCAAATAAATGCTAAGCGAGAGAAAACCAATCACAATAAGGCTATCACTGTAAGTGAATTCTGTTACATTACATTTTTAGTGGAATAAATAGATATAACAAATAAACTTTCAAGCAGCCAATGTGAGGGACAATAGTACATTGGCATGTACATCTTCACATTAAATAACATGTTCCGGGGCCATTTGAGGGACATAAACAAATGAGTATTTTGCTTCTTCAGAGATTCATGGATAAGTGCTGAGGGTTTTTCTTCCCCCTTAAAATTTTTCAAATTGTCTAAAGAACATGCTGGAGAAATGAAAACACTGCTTCACAGTAAAAAGCTAAAATACAAGTCATAAACATAAGATCATAACAGTAAGGAAGGACATTTCGTGAAAACGTTTAACAAACCATTGATAGGTGTGTCCATTCATTATGCAAGTTTCCTATTAAAGGTTTAAGACTGAGTGACACACCAGGAAATGAATTGCTTATGCCAAAATAAAACAGCAGCATATATTTCTTGTTACATTTTTACTAGGTATCAGTACTCTTTTAATAGGAAACAAAAGTATCTTTTATAAATGAGTAGTGTTGGAATAAGTTGAATTTAACTATGCCACTGTAAATATATTGCATTTCTACCCAAATCTGGATTAGACAACTATGAAAGCAAATATTTTTACTATTGGATTCAATCAGAATTCTAGTTTAATTGGTGGATTAATTAATTTTATAGGACCATTTATATAGATGTTATTTTTAAGAATGCAAAACAAGCAAAAAAAACAAGCAATATGCCTCTTTTGAGGCATATATTTTTATTTCTTGATTAAATAGTAACAACTATACTTCCCCCACTAATCACATGAATTACTGAGTTTGAAATGCAAAGAATGGTATAATATAAACGTGACAATGTCATTCTGCATAAAAGTGAATGTTTTGTGGAAATGTCATTTCAGAATTTAACAGAATTGTATAGGCTTCTGATTCATGAGCTCCTTTTTCATCCATCTCTTTGCTTAGAGAAATTAAGAATTTAATTTTAAAAAAAAATTTATTCTGTCAGGTACAAAGAATCAGGACAATAATTTAAGTTCCAGTTAAGAAGATTTATTGTTCCAGCCTATACATAAGAATCTAGTCAATTAATGGTCAGCACTAAATTGGTGCTAGGTAAGCGTCAATGGTATTCAAGGGGGGCTGGACTTGGAGCATTGGTGAATACATAATGATTCTAGACTGAGTCATCTCTTGACTCTGTCCCCAGGTTCTGCCTCTTCTACAGGTTCTTTGGAATTTGCAATACATATACATCAGAATATATTTTCTATTTGTTATTTACTTCTAGCTATGGTTAAAAAAAGGAATTCATAAGGATGAGATCAAATAGCAATAGCACTTAGATTTACAATGCTTTACAGCCTTCTCTAAGCGGTTTACAGAGTCACCATATTGCCCCCAACAATTTGGGTCCTCATTTTACCCACCTCGGAAAGATGGAAGGCTGAGTCAACCTTAAGCCTGGTGAGTTTTGAACCAAATTGCAGGCAGCTGGCAGTCAGCAGAAGTAGCCTGAACTATTGCATTCTAACCACTGCACCACCACTGCTCATGCTGCTATTTTTAGGTGAACTCCTATGTAGGTGAATTCTTATGTAGGTGAATTCCTGTGGCATCTCTGTACCAACTTTGGGCTGTTTGTTGTTTGACAGATTTGTGACATGGACTTCTTAAACCAAGAATCACAGAATGGAATGTTGAGATGATGCAAGATCCTACAGCATTATGCACATCTCCAAAATAAATACAGAATAAAAATACAAAAGTTAAATATGCTAGAAAATAGCTAAGAAAGCTGCCAGCTAGCAACTGATAATCTGGAAAATGAAGTAGAAACATAATTTCCATATCTATATTATAGCCATCTTGTTTCCATAATAACAAGAAATATGTCCAATGTTTCAACAACTATCAAGGAACTTAAACGGATTAAAAGAAAGTAAGTTTTAATTAAGAATTACTATGAAGTTACTCAGAAATGTGATTCCCTGTTTTCATTCAAGTCTTATTTTTGGGGATTTAAGGCCTTCCTTTGAACTGCTGACATAAACTACATAATTAAATGCATATATAACATAATATGGAAGAATTAAACATGCTTTCATAATGGCAGACTGAAAAAATTAAATATAATTTGCAGTTTGGCAAAACTGATTCATACAATATGCAAAGCTTAAAAGTGGCTTGCATCATTTCAGACTGATAATGGGAAATAATTTTTCTTCTAGATATAATTTGTATTATGTGTGCACCTCCAACCACATTAAATTATCTATTACTAATGTGTAGAGACAACTTAGTTTGCTTATATCCAAACCTTATTTAGCAATTAAACTAATCAGATGTTTAAGCCATTTTGATATAATGGTTAAACTCATGAGTCTAGAAAGCGGGAGACAGAGAGTCCTAATCCTGCCTTAGGCTTAAAGACAGCTGGGTGACCTGAGGCCAGTCACACTCAACTCTAGAAAGGAACTAATGGCAAACTAATTCCCAAAACTCTATGTAGATAGTTATCTAGTCACCAATATCAAGAATTACTTGAAAGCATGTGCACACACAAGATTTTTAACTTGGGGGTTCTGGACTCGCAACTCCTGCTTGAAGAGCAGGTGGCAATTGGGCTAGAAGAATCTTTGTACAACTTCATGTTCTGTACCAGTTGTACCCTTTCTTGCCTCAAGTGTTTTTGTGCTCAGTCACTCAAACCCCGGTCATCTCATGCTTGGATTATTGCAATGCATTCTACATGGGGCTACCTTGAGGACTATTCAGAACCTGCAACTGATATACAATGTGGCAGCATAGGCAGTTCTTGGGGGCCCTAAATTGGCCCATGTTACATCGCTGTTCCACGAGCTGCATTGGCCTCGATTTGCTTCTGGGTACAATTCAAGGTATTGGTTATTATCTTTAAATCCCTTCATGACAAAGATCCAAGCTATCTGAGGAATTGTTTCCCCCCAATTTTATCTGGGTTATCTGGATTTATCTGTCCTACCCATACCAGTAGAAAGGATATGCTGAAAGGAATTTCAGCTGAGGAGTCCAGGAGAAGACCTTTTTCTGTCATAGTTCCTGTTATTTAGAGTATTGTAGCCCCCAAGTGGCATCCGCACCCATCTTCCTGATCTTCTGTAAGGTCCTCCAGTTGCCCTGGGGCCTCAGTGGGGGTGCATGCTCTGGAGGTGACTTTTGGATTAAGAGGAAACTTCACCTCTCCCTGTGTACTTCATGCTGCCTTCCCCCTATCTATCAACTGTAAATTATCATTATTGTTATTTATTGTTTTATCATTTTAATATTTATTGGTTTTTAATATAAACTGCCCAGAGTTGCTTCTAGATGAGATGGTGACACATAAACAACAACAACAACAAAAAACCCAAACAAATATTTAAACATCTGCAGGTAGCATAAAGGATGGCCCCAAGCTTGCTGGTCCTGTTTCTTGTCAGCCTTCAGTGAAAGAGATGTTTGTGTCCCAGATTGAATGGGGATTGAATGGGAATAGAATGTCATCTATTCAAATAGATGACAACATAAAATGGCCAAGTTTGGAACTTGGAACGGAGGTCAGCGTACGTAACCTCCAATTCTTTTGTTGTTGTTGTTAGTTCCGAAGTCATGTCCGACCCATCGTAACCCCATGGACAGCGTTCATCCAGGCCTTCCTATCCTCTACCATCCCCCAGAGTCTATTTAGGCTCACACTGACTTCTTCAGAGACTCCATCCAGCCACCTCATTCTCTGCCATCCGTTCGTCTTTTGCCCTCAATCGTTCCCAGCATTAGGCTGTTCTCCAGTGAGTCCTTCCTTCTCATTAGATGGCCAAAGTATTTGAGTTTCATCTTCAGGATCTGGCCTTCTAAAGAGCATTCAGGGTTGATCTCTAGAACTGACCAGTTTGATCGCCTTGCAGTCCAAGGGACTCGCAGGAGTCTTCTCCAGCACCATAGTTCAAAGGCCTCAATTCTTTTGCTCTCAGCCTTCCTTATGGTCCAACTTTCACAGGCATACATTGCAACTGGGAAACCATAGCCTTGACTATACACACTTTTGTTGGCAGGGTGATGTCTCTGCTTTTTAGTATGCTGTCTAGATTTGCCATAGCTGTCTAGATTTGCTAATTCTTTACATACATTTAAATATCCCGAAGGAGTTCATAGTTCACAACTGAACAAGGTTACAGGTTCTCTGGGAATTCAGTTCTGTTCTGCAAAGGACTCCTCATTCAAAATCAATGACCTTGTATTCATGTCCATGTTCATAAAGGCAGGACTCAAAAAGCTAATAAATATTTAAAAGATGGGAATAGCTGTATTGGATATCAATACTTAATCCAAGTTTTCATAGTGAACAGGTTAAATATAAAGGATCTAAGAAGAATATCTGAAAGCAATTATAGTCCTGTTTTCATCCCTTCCTCAGTTCTGTCAAGGACTATCAAGGAAAACCCAAAAGCAGCTGGTACATTATGTCTGCTGAAGAGGTTTGGTTCCTCTGGTATCTATTCTGCATTTTGGCCATGCCCATCCCTGCTGGGAATGAAATTAAGGACTTCCAAAAAGCAGAGAGGGTGCTATGTTGCAGATTCAAGTTGCAGTACTAGTTATTTTAAAAGACATTCTCCCTCTCCCTCTCTCTCTTCTTTATATATATACATGTCTGTGTGTGTATTCGTGTGTATGCACGTGTGTGTTGTTGACTTCCTTTAAAATCTATGACACATATTCAAGAACTTACCTTTGAAGTCTACTTAGAAGTCATAATTACTGATTTCCTGCTTGTTATGTCTAATATAGATTAGACTTTCCTCATCCCTTATGAATGTGGAAAGCAGAAATTCAATTCCACCCTTTTACTATCCTGTAATGTAGAACTGATGAATATTTTTCATTTTGAAGGCCACCTTTCCCTCCCTCCATTTCTCTACCGTGAAGACATATGCGGTATGACAAAAAGCCACAATAGGTGGTTCTCAAGCCACATATAGGCTACAGGTATACAATTCCTCTCCAGTATGTATGTATGTACTGGTATGTATGTATGTATGTATGTATGTATGTATGTATGTATGTATGTATGCATATTTCTAACATTTTAAAACAATAAAAACAAAAGCCATTAACACACTAAAAAACATTAAAATGACTAATTCGAATACATCCAAATAAGACATCTAGCCCATCAACAATATAGCCAGGAGATGGGGCCCTTGGTGCATGTAGCGCCCCAGATGGGGGAGGCCTTTAAAGGTCTTTAAAGCTTTATGGAAGGCTAACAGGGTTGGGGCCATTTAATCTCCCAAGGCAGGATGTTCCATAGACCAGGGGCTGTTGAAGAAAAAGTTGGTCTTATAGTCCGCAAGCCCTGGGTTGCAACCTACTACTGGGCCTTGGCCCATTTAGAACTGGACTGTGCAAGCAGCGGGTGAGCATTCAGATGCGTGAACAGTTCCAGTTATGTGAACAGAGGATGCTTTTGCAAGCAGTGGACACTCACACTGGCGCTCAGAGCTTCATTTGTGCAAGCAGTGGGGTGTGTGCCTGTCATTTGTACATGCACCTGCCACTTTGAGAGAACCATCCCCTTCCTCCCCAGGCTGCGAAACAGTAGTAGATTTCACTTACCTCTGCTACCGGTTTGGAACTGTGAGTGTGCGGGCTCATGTGCTAGCTTCACTCTCACGCATGCGCAGAGTGTCCGTGATGATGTCCAGGTGGAGCCTTCCACTGCCACCACTACCGGTTTGCCTGAACCGGGGCGAATGGGTAGAAACTCACCACTGTTGCCAAACCAGAAAGGTTAGGGACCACTGTTCTAGTCCCCATCAGCCAACATTCTATCCCCTTGCCCCTTTCTCCAAGATAGCCATCTCCATACTGCTGTTTAAAGTAAAATGTTGCAAGGTAGTTGGTCTGAGGTAGATGGTTGGAATACATACATTACATAGGTACATTTGGAATATTGATTCCATGGTTTTTGTTAAATATGTAGAGATGTAGGATGATGAATGCAAAGTACATTGGCCATTTTAAACAATATTTAGGATATTGGGCTTGCTGTCATAGCTTCCTCTGTCTGATCTCAAGGGATAAGAAACAGTGATTCAAAGTGATCAATCATGTTATCAAAAAATAAGATCTTAAATTTATATCAATAGTTACCCAAGAGGCAATAGAAAAACAAAAGAAAACTGGAGAACCATATAATACATACACTAAAGAATACATACATATTTCATATTTCTCTCTTTATATTTCTCTACATGTATTTGAAACCAATATGTTTAATTCATTTATGCATTTGTTAAGCATAATATATAGGGACATGGTGGCCTAGTGTCTAAGACGCTGAGCTTGTCGATCAAAAGGTCGGCAGTTCAGCAGTTCAAATCCCTAGTGCTGCATAATGGGGTGTGCTCCCGTTACTTGTCCCAGCTTCTGCCAAGCTAGCAGTTTGAAAGCACATAAAAATGCAAGTAGAAAAATAGAAACCACCTTTGGTGGGAAGGTAACAGCATTTCATGCGCCTTTGATGTTTAATCATGCTGGCCACAAGACCATGGAGATGTTTTTGGACAGTGGTGGCTCTTTGGCTTTGAAACTGAGATGAGCACCACCCCCTAGAGTCGGGAACAACTAGCACATATGTGTGAGGAGAACCTTTACCTTTACCTTAAGAGTAATATCCTCCTCTTCCTTCAGGAACACAAATGGAATTCCTCTTCCAGTTTTCCCCATATAGGTGGTCCTTGACATGCAACTTTTTAATGACTGTTAAAAGTTCTGACGGTCCCCCAAAAGGTACTTATGACCCAGTTCCAAAGTTCCAACAGCCAGAACAGCTCCTGTGGTAACATGACTGCATTTTAGACTCGTGACAATTGACTTGCATTTATTGGTTGTTTGCAGTCTCCCATGGTCATGTGACTGTAATTTATAATGCTTTTGCCGAAAACAGACATTTACTTTTAGTATTCAGCAAAACATCCAACAGTGTACAATGGATTTCCTTAACCACCATAGTGTTCACTTAATGACCATGGTTTTGCTAAATTATTGCAGTGATTCACTTAATGACCACCGCAAAAAGTGTTGTAAAATTGGGTCAGTCACTGGGTGACCCACTTTATGACCATCGTGACTTACAACAATAAGGGGAAGCACTATTACTATCATAAGTGAGGACAACTTGTATCAACAATCCTGAAAGTATTATTGAGAGGAGACCTGAACTTGGATCTCCCTAGTCCCATAATGGCAAACCTATGGCACACGTGCTGGAAGTGGCACTCCGAGCCATCTCTCTGGGCACTCCAGCCATCACCCATTGCTCTTCCAGGTTCCAGCGTGCAGCTAGTCTTCGCACATGCATGTGCCCCAGAAACCAAAAGTTCAGCTTCCTGGCATGCGCATGCGCACCGAGGAGCTGCTCTTCCAGTTTCCGGTGCTCCCCCGTGCACACGTGCGCTCCCATTTCAGCACTCAGTGCCGAAAAGGTTCGCCAACACTGCCCTAGTCCAAGGGTGCAGTTGGACTGACACAATAGGGTTTCTGATTATTGTCCTTTGTGTTACCTATTTTTTTCGAAAGAAATATACTTAGGGTAGTTCATTCTGGAAAAGCTGTATGACAATGTTAGCATTTTCTGCAAGCATATATTTCCATTTTCTTCTGTACTTTCAAAATAAGACTTTTAGAATTGATCGGTACAGCTTTTCCAAATGGAATATTTTTGCAGGCTTCCCATCCAATTCAGCCAATTAAATCTATCATTTTAATGCAAATAAACATTCTTGGGAAGAAACTATATAAAACTGTTATTACCAGGGGTGAAATGCTCCTGGTTCGGACCGGGTCAGGTGATCCGGTAGCGATTGTGGCAGGTGGTTCGGAGAACCGGTAGCGATGGCGTGAGGCTCCGCCCACCCACCCGGGTGTCGTTACTTCCTGCTTTTAAAAGTAAATAAAAAGGCTCTGACAATCACAGCTGTGGCACGTGATCGTCAGAGCCTTTTTAAAAAAACTTTTAAAAGCATTTTTTTACAACCTACTCAGGTGAATAGGTTGTAAATATGTGCTTTTAAAAGATAAAAGATGATGTGATCACGCATCATAGCTGTGATTGTTTGCCCAAATAGATTGTAAAAAAAATGCTTTAAAAAAGTAAAAAAAAAAAGTTGGCCATGCTCACCCAGTCATATTACCCCACCACCAAGCCATGCCCACAGAACCGGTAGTAACAAATTTTACATTTCACCACTGGTTATTACCCACTCTCTATCATAATATAAATTCATCACAAAACAATATTTATTTATTTATTTATTTATTTATTTATTTATTTATTTATTTATTTATTTATTATATTTCTATACTGCCTTTCTCCCATAGGACTCAAGGCGGTGTACAGTCAAGAAAAATATAGACACACAAACATCATAAAATTGCTAATTAAAATTATTACTTAGTTTGGTCAATTAAATAAAACCCAGAATTAGATAACATTTAAAAAATCATTCACATGTTCGTATGTTTAGCCCTGCCTGTTGGAACATCAGGGTCTTGAGGGCACGGCGGAAAGCATGGAGATCAGGGATATTCCGTATCTCCAGGGGCAGTTCATTCCAAAGGGTTGGAGCCCCCACAGAGAAGGCCCTCCCCCTGGGAGTCGCCAGTCGACATAATTTGACTGACGGTACCCTGAGTAGTCCCTCCCTGTGAGAACGAACTGGTCGGTGGGAGGCTATTGGTGGCAAAAGACGGTCTCGTAGGTACCCAGGTCCTAAGCCATGGAGCGCTTTAAAGGTGATAACTAACACCTTGAATCGCACCCGGAAGACCACTGGGAGCCAGTGCAGCTCGCGTAGGAGAGGTGTTACATGGGCATAACGAGCTGCGCCCATAATCACCCGTGCGGCTACGTTCTGGACCAATTGGAGCCTCCGGGTACTTTTCAAGGGGAACCCCATGTAGAGAGCATTACAGTAGTCCATACGGGAGGTAACTAGGGCATGAGTGACCGTGCGCAAGGCATCCCGATCCAGAAAGGGACGCAACTGCCAGATCAGGCGAACCTGATAAAAGGCACCCCTGGCCACGGCCGTCAAATGATCTTCTAAAGATAACCATGAATCCAGGAGGAAACCCAAGTTGCGGGCCCTCTCTGTGGGGAGCAAGATCTCATCCCCTATTGTCAATGATGGTACCAGCTGACTATACTGGGACACCGGAAGCCATAGCCACTCGGTCTTGGAGGGGTGGAGTCTGAGCTTGTTTCTCCCCATCCAGATCCGCACGGCCTCCAGGCAATGGGACATCACAGCAAGGGCATCATCGGGGTGGTCTGGGGTGGAGATGTATAGCTGTGTGTCATCAGCATACTGATGAACACTCACCCCAAAACCATGGATGATCTCACCTAGCGGTTTTACATAAATGTTGAACAGAAGGGGTGAGAGGACTGACCCTTGCGGCACCCCACAAATAAGGTGCCTCGACGTCGACCTCTGCCCCCCTGCCAACACAAACTGCGAACGATCAGAGAGGAAGGAGGAGAACCACCGAAGCACGGTGCCTCCTATTCCTAACCCCTCCAGCCGGTGCAGTAAGATACCATGGTCAATGGTATCAAAAGCCGCTGAGAGATCTAATAGGACCAGGATAGAGGAGCAACCTCTATCCCGAGCCCTCCAGAGATCATCCACCAATGCGATATGTAGGATGAAAAAGGAAGTACCAAGTAAAGTTTGGGACAATTAAGACTTTGGTCCTTGAAGGATTTGGAAATCTCGCATTCAGCTTAGTAGTTGTAAGTCTTCCTTCCAAATACAGATGCTTAGGAATATACTGCTATCCTGTATCCAATTAGATTTTCATACACATCTTTGGCTGGTTTATGTTTAACATTTTTTGTTATGTGTTTTGCTTCTTCCCTCTCCCTTCTCCCCTCCCTCCTTAATTTCATAGGTCAGTCCAAGCAGGAGAATACAGCTTCCATATTATTCTACCAGACTATGTCTACATTATTCTGAGCAATTTCTGGTGCCCAACTTCCTTGAAGTCTTAACTCATGAAGGTGTTCTAACTACTGCATCATGCCATGACACATTTTCAAAACAAGTTGAGCAAGACAAAATATGCAACGCAGAAGCACATAGGTGGAGTTTGCCTCTTGCTTTTTTGGTGTCAGTATGTCATCCTCCACAGCTTCCTCGTGTATTAGATTCTGTTTCCCTATTTTTCTCATGCATGAGATTTATTGATTTATTGATTGTTAGATTTAATTGCCACCTATCTCACTGTGGATCTACTCTGGGTGACTTACAACAATAAAATAGGGGGGGAAAGGTAAAAATAATGTAAAAATAAGAATAGTAAAGGAATGAAACAAATAAAAAAACCAGTGGAAGTATAGTAGTTTGACATTTAAAAAGATGAGAGGGAGCTGGAAGCACAGGGGGAAGGAGGGGACAGCATGTTAGTCTAGCAACCATCTCCAATGATGTACTTCATGATTAAGTTCCCAGGCCAACCAGCAAAGCCAAGTCTTCAGGCCCTTGTGGAAAGATAGGAGGGTGGGGACAAAACTCACCTTGGCGGGGGCAGGATCTTCCATTGGGCTATTGCCACAGCAGAGAAGGCCCTTCTCCTGGATCCCATCAGTCACAGTTCCTTGACCAACAATATCTTCAGCAGCCCCTTCTGTCGACTTGAGTAGGAATCTAGATTTAGTTAGAACTAAATATTTAAGCTGCAAAAGTAGGACATAATAATTTAACATTTCTGATTGTTTCAAAAATGCAAGGTAAAGAGATTCTGGGGAAAGACAGAATGATACAATTAGAACATTGACAGCTAAATCTTTAGCAGTACATAGGATTTGGAACAAGAAGCTACATCCTGGTTTCACCAGGCTAAGATAACCAACAATATAGCTCCCCCAATCATGGGCATTTGGTGTGTGAGTACAAATGTCAACATGTGCACAATCATTTAGTCGCACAAATGCCATGGCTTACATACTTGCATTAGCAATCACGACAAAAGTACACAATCATGGTATTTCTGTGTATCATTGTGGCCCTATGACTGTTTATTGCAGATACCACTGGCCCCAATATAAACATTGTGAATATGGAAATAATTGTTCTGATTATAGTAGCAAAATATTTTGACTCAAATCAGACATTATTTGTTGTTAGCTGCTGTATAAACTTCCTCAGGTGGTTATAGAATATCCAAAATGCCAGTCACAAATGCAAGGAGCTGCATGTAAACAAGTACAAGACTAAAATATATTGTTGCCATGGTTCAGTTTATCATTGATCCATCTTATTAATTAGTTAATAACTTACTATAAGATTGAAATCTTTCATGAAGTACCCATTCATGAAAAAGTATTTATCAGAAGAATTATACCTTTTTTATTTATTTATGCATTTGTTTAATATGTGCTTATGCTATCCTTTCCTTACAATGGACTTAATTAGAGTTTGGATTAGCCGGAATTGTGTTTGCAAAGAAATGCCTTAATCACATGGACAAATGACTTAAAATATTTTACACTAAAATCCTATATACTTGAGCAGCCAACAGCCCTCCTAAAACAATATGTGTTCAGAATCTGTACTAAAATCAAACTGAATTGCAATTTTTAATAATTCAAAAAATAATAATTAAAACATGGAAAGTATTAAATTAATTCAAATCAAATTTAAGTTTTGTTCTGAGTCTGCTGATCTCCTAGACCCAAAAATGTTACTTGCAACAAAGAAGAACCAGTGTCTGGAGATTTGACAAGAAAAGTATATGATGTAAATTGCTGTTCTTTCTTCTCTACCCTTATTGGCACCAGGGATTCTAATTTATAGTGAACTTAATGAATCTACTGATCTTAGAGACACTTCTTAAGTATGCAGTTAATACAAGGATAAATTGCATAATACTCCTGAGCACCCAAAGAGAATTGTCCTTGATACTCTTCAAGTGATAAAAGGCAGATCAGAGGCAAAGTCAGGAGCAGCAGATCTCAATTCAGACCAAACCTTCTTATTACAATGTATAAGTTTGAACCATTCTTCCTGATTAAAAACAAACATCTCTTATTTGGACAGTTGGACTCAAGGCAGGAGAAAATAATGTAAAATTTGAATCTTGCATTTGCTGTATGCATACGCCACGAGTCTCAACCTTTTTTAAAAAATTATTGTAATTTTTTAGAAAACAAATGCACAGAAAATCTACAAGAACAAACGAACAAGAACAGTAATATCCAACAAAGTTCACAATTTCATTATCAAAACAAATACAATTCAATTCAATTAACAAATAGAAAATTACACATTGAATTAAAATAAATCACACACCCACAGTCACACTTATATTCATTTAATAACAGAGTATCTATCATACTGTGTATTCCATTTGTCTATTCTTGTAAATTATTTTGAAATCTGAAAATAGAAACATACTATGTCATTTTTTAATCAATAGGAAATATAATTTTACAAATTAACATTTTTTAAATCTATTATTTGATACCAGGTGCATTAGTACTTTTCAATATAATTCTCTTGTCTTGGCTATTTCCCATACTCAGTATAATCAATATTTTTTAGAGATGGCCAGTTTCTGTAATTTTGTAATATAATTCAAGACAACGTTGGCACCTTTAACTTAAAAACAAATCTTTTTGTTTTAATATTCTTCCAAAAAAGAAACAAATGGACATGTTTGACTGTACCTTCATATTTCTTGCAACAGTACACAGAAAATCTAGTCTGTCCTTTATAATGAATTTTTTAATAGACTCAGAATAAAATCTTTTTATTAACTTTTAAGTCCAAAAAAGCAAACTTTGATCCATTGATGTTCCATTACTGGAACACTTTATTGCATTAAATCATAAATGCAAATTTAAAAAATAGCATCTCAAACTTAAGGCAGCTAAGGTTTACTTCAGAAAATGCTCAGGATTATTATATTGCCAATGATGTGTATTAGGCAAAGGAAATTCTATTTGTAGTTTAAAATCACTGAAATAATTACAGTAAAGTAACTATTACAGATTCTGGCCAATCTTTGCAATAAAACATCTTACAATCTGTTTTTCAAATAGATTTTTTTTACACAAATATTTGCTACACTCCGCATCAAAA
This sequence comes from Pantherophis guttatus, assembly GCF_059756535.1. Lineage (NCBI taxonomy): Eukaryota > Metazoa > Chordata > Lepidosauria > Squamata > Colubridae > Pantherophis > Pantherophis guttatus. The sequence goes on along the minus strand of NC_142068.1, from coordinate 33,301,893 downwards.
CTCAATCTAGATTCCAGTAAGGGCAAATTTTGAATGTGTAACTGAAGTAAGCAAGGAAATGTAAAAACCTTTTTTTGGTTACACCTTGACCCAAAAATTGCCATGAATTAACAGAGGTATATAATAAATTTCCAATAAAGCCACAAAGGTTGATATACAGTTCAATTTTCATTCTACATAAATATGGATAATAAAATAAATGTCCAATTCTTGAAAAAACTGGTAAATTAAAACCTTTTCACAGAGTTAGTTTTTCACCCTACCCAGTAGAATCCTTGTGCCTTTCTTATATTTTTCTTTTCCTAGTCTCACTATTAGCAATCGCTGGTTTCCCTCTCCACCCACTCCCCAATCTCGCGACTTTTCTAGTATAGAAATGATTTTATCAAGAATGATATCCTTCAATCTCTCCTTGCCAGTCTTCTACTTCAAATCTCTGCCTGGTAGAATCCTAAGAGTGGCTGTTGCTCCACTTACCTTCATTATAATTTTTAAATTAAGATATTAAAAGGAATACTGAAAATTAGTGCATTAACCATTATACTTACAGAAAAACCTCTTTAGGTCCTGTATGAGCCCTATAAATGCTGTTCAGTTGAAATCCATTACTCTATTTGTCCATATCCTAATTCACAGGAAAAAAATTGGCTAGTCATGAATAATATTTTTAATAACTAATTTGTTTTAAACATTTAATAAAATTATTGGTAAAATGTAAGAAACTACGATAGTAAAATCCACTCATAATATAGAAACCCTTGTATATGATGTAATGTAAAATACTTACTAAACTTTAAATCAAGCATGAAAATGACTAACCATGATCAAAGCAATATAAATTGCAAAGTGAAATGGTGCGAAACTATAAGTTTGTCCGTATCACCAAAACACTGTACTTATTTGAAAATCCTGAAGGGTTGATATATAAACTTTATACATCAATTTGAGAAACACAAATTGTATTGTGCATTACTCAGGGGTTGATTCTAAATTTTTTTACTACTGGTTCTGTGGGCGTGGCTTGGAGGTCATGTGACTAGGTGGGCAGAATCATTTCTGGAAGGTCCTCGCACTTACAACCAGTCCTTGCACTTACAACCCGACTCATTTGTTTGCTTTTAACACTGATCAGCTGTAGGACGGCCCTTTGAAGCCCCACGGCAAGAGTTTAAACAGTTTTTTTCCCTCTAGTCATCAGCTGGGACTCAGGAGGCAGCAATAGATTGTGGGTGGGACCAAATAAAAGGTAATAATGTGGGGGAGTGGGAGGGCGGGGGGAGAACCGGTTCGGTGACATCATATCGTCACCGCTACCGGCTCGACCGAACCGGACCGAACCGGAAGGAACCCACCACTGGCATTACTGCAGTCAAGACAACTTCAACAGTTGGCATTTTGGTAAATAGTTGTGGTTGTTTTTTTCCAATAATTTTTTTTTATTTTCAAAAACACAAACAAAACAAAACCTAAAAACATTATCATTCCATACAATTATAGACAGTGTATCAGTCGGTGGCATTTTTGTGCTTCTCTTCTCTTCAATTTATCATTAAACATGCTAGCTTATTTCCAAAAGTTTTAACATCCATTTATATCATAATTATTTCCAATTCTTAAATTAGAATAGTTGTTTTGTGATTGACCGAACCCATAGGGCAGCCATTTTGTAAGCTCAGCATGGCCATTTCAAATACGCTCTTCCATTTGTAAATATATTCACAAGTTCCCTAAAGCGGACTGTCTCTGAAAAATGAAATGTGTACTAGGCCATCATGCCATACGGCCAGCTGTTTCTGAAAATGAAAGGAGTTTCAAAAATAGATCAATGAATGTTAGTAAGTTGCACTACAGAGAAAAAAAACAAATAAAAAATAACTTATTATCTCTTACTCATTTACAGATGCTTATTTAATATTGTATGTTGCATAATAGTGATATTGAAAATAAGGTTAGGTGAAAAAGGAAAACAAAAACACACCTAACTAAGCTATATTAAAACCAGCTGGGTGACAATATGCTTACTACTGCCCCATGTTGAAACTGGGTGGATGGTTTATAGTTGTTCACAAGTGTGCTAATTTAATTTAGTACTTCATGTTAATTAGTGATATACATCTACTGCCAAACCTGTAATTGCACATTTGGAGCAGGCAGCCTGCTAAAAGGGCTTAATCTTTCCTCATGATGAAGTGAAATTAAGGGAAGTTGTCAGTTTATTTCTGAAATGGCGAAGACTTCAAAATAGTACCACTATTTTAAATATCCTTTTGATTGTTTACAATTTCCTCTTTGGTATTATTTTAGTCCAATCATTTAAGATCGTATTTTTATTTGTGGATTTGGGTAATTTTAATTCCTTGATTAAATGGCTTCACAGAGACCCTAGTATAGATTTAATGATTGTATTCTCCCATCCCTTTAGATTACTTCATTTATTTCACAATATGTCAAACCAGTCCTGATGTGTTGGGTAATATTTCCTGTTCATCCTGCTGAGTAGATTCCTGGACTTCTACTCCGAAGTTTGTGTTATTTTTAACCAGTGTAAATAAAGCATATTCCTGAAATCATTAGAATAGACTGTGGACTGCTACTTTGGTTTCTTCTATCCTTCATAATAAGAAAATACAGGTTTTCATAATTTAAATAATGTTTTTTCTAAACTAAAAATGGTTTTTCTAAACAAAAAATAAATTTCTATGACCATGTTTAACATGAAAGATTCTAAGGGCTATACAAAATCTCAAAACATTGTCAATTTCAAAAAACTAGTGATAAGGTAATATTAAGTAATGGAAAAAATATTACACCAGTGAAGTAGTTAGAATAACCTTATTACTACACTTTATTACAAGGACTAGCAATGCAACATTCATTGGCACATAGCAGCCACAGCATTACGAGATGGAGTTGGTAGTGGCTGCTGTATTTAAGTTATTCATTTAATCATGTGCTCATTGCAGGAATTCAAATTAAAGTACCCTTACAGCTGCCATTTGAACCACATGTAAGAGATGCACTGGCTTTATTCTGTGTTCTGCACTCTGTAACAAGAGAGGACAAGTCTTCTGTGTGACAACTGTTCATTTGAAATGGAGTAAAATATTTGCATCAGCTTTGTCACAGCAATGGTTATATGACAATATTTTTTATCTTTTCAGCAACACATACATTAGATAGTAAAGAGTGCATAGAGTTGTGAAAGACAGTATGGAGTAGAATGAATGGACCTTTTTCTAACACTTATCATTTTATTTCTATCTCTCAATCGCTATCTCTGTCTCTATCTCTCAATTTCTATCTCTGTCTCCCTATCTCTCTCTGTATATCTAATATATATATCTATATCTGTGGGGTCCTTGGTGCTCTCTGAGATTGACCGTTTGCAGACATTTAATTACCAAACTAGATAATGGGATTAGTGCCAGAAGGGAGTGCTCTCATTTTATATACTAGTGGCTTGACTTTCGGTGTTGATGGGACTGATCTTGGTAGTTCCTTGATTAGGCTGCTGTTTGCTTTTGCTTGTTTGTCTGCATTAGCAGTTCCTTGATTGGGGAATTGTTTACTTCTTGATTGTTAGTTTCCTTTTTGGTTTTTTGATATCATTGTCTGTCTGTCTGTCTGTCTGTCTGTCTGTCTGTCTGTCTGTCTCTATCTGTCTGTCTGTCTATCTATCTATCTATCTATCTATCTATCTATCTATCTATCTATCATCTATCCACCTACCTGCACCTCCATGCATCCATCCACCTTTAAAATATCACATTTGAACTTCAGATGTTTTTCTCACCTCCAATCTTCTTAGTTTTGGTTTGGTAATTTTCATATACACATCTTCCAACAGAAAGAATGATGGAGTTTTTGTGGACTAAATGGAGTAACATGAGAAACAAATGAAACAGAAATCTTAGAGAATGTCTTTTTAGGCTGTGCTTGTAGAGACTGGATTGAGAGCAACATTCACAGAGATGTTGGTCAATTTTATTTTATTTTTAATATTTTTTATTATTAAAATGAAAACAAAGATATAAAGACAATACAAAGACAAACAAAACCCCCACCACCTACAAAATCCACACAACATTCTACATATATACTTTTTGTCATCAACAGAATATATAGTATTTTACTTTACATATCAGTGAAAAGCTAGTATTAGATTGTTAATTCAATTACTTTAAACTAAAAATATACTTGCATCATCTCCTTAGTCATCTCCTACTGTTAATCTTTCACCCTAATTTCTATCATCTCCAGTTATGCTAATTTTCCTTTCCAGCCTTTGGTACCATTGGTACCACACAAGATAATAGTCGCTTTCTTCCTTATTCTGGAGTTCCAGCATCAATCTATCCATTTCGGCACATTCTGTTATCTTTGAGATAATTTTATCTTTGGTTGGAAGTTGGTCTGATTTCCAATTTTGAGCGAACAGTAATCATGCTGCTGTCAAAATGTGTATAATGAGGTATTTCGTCTCTTTGGTGAATTGTACTGTTGTCATGCAGAATAAAAAAAATTCTGGGCTATCTTCTACTTGTAGATTTGTTATTTCCTCAATAATCTTTTTTATGTCTTGCCAGTATTGTTGGGCCTTCCTACATTTCCACCAAGCATGATAGTATGTCCCCTTTTTTGTTTTACACTTCCAACAGAGTGAGGGGGCATTTGGGTACATTTTGGCTAATCGAGCCGGTGGTAAGTTCCATCTGTAGAACATTTTGATAAGATTCTCTTTATAAGATGTGGCCCTTGTCATTTTGATATTTTGTTTCCATAGTTTCTCCCAATTTGCCAATTGAATATTATGCCCTATGTCCCTAGCCCACCTTATCATGTTTTCTTTAACTGTTTCTTCTAATAATTTGTATCTAAGAAGATAGTTGTATGTTTTGGTTATCATCTTTTGCTCTGCTCCCTGTAAAATCTTGTCCAATTCGTTCAGGTTATTCAAAATTCCATATTGTTTTTTGTCTACTGTATATCTTGAGTGTATTTGGGTATAGGGCCACAAATCAATATTTATGCCACAATTTTGAAGTTGATGTCTTGGAATAAGTTCACCTTCCTGATTTAAAAGATCTTGGTACCGCATTATCTTTCTTGTCTCGAGGGTATTTGGATGTATCAGTGCCTCCATCGGGGACCACCATTTTGGAATTCTAGTGTAATGATTTTTTTTGATTTCCTGCCAAATCTTAAATAGTGAAGCCCGAATTGTATGTCGTTGGAAATACATATTCGTAAGGTACAGGAGACAAAACTAGAAGATAAATTAGGAATACAAATTGTAAAGAGAATAAAGTATTTAGGAATCTGGCTTACTGCTAAAGCAATAACAATTAAAGAAGACAATTATAACAAATTAATGAAACAAATTAGAAAAGATCTGGAAATGTGGAACAAATTACAACTGTCATTTCTAGGGAAAATCGCATCCATAAAAATGAATATACTGCCTAGATTACTCTACCTCTTTCAAGTAACCCCAATTTGGCCAGGAAAGAACTTTTTTAAGGACCTTAATAAAATAATAACAAAATTTATTTGGAATGGGAAAAGGGCCAGAATCAAAATAAAGTGTATGCAAGATATTCGGGAAAAAGAAGGTTTAGGCCTACCGGTCTGGGAGTTATATTACAAAGCAGCATCGCTAAACTGGATAAGGGATTGGATAGATCTCAAGAATAAAAGAATGCTACTACTAGAGGCCTTTGAATTACAACGCGGATGGCATGCCTTTTTGTGGGAGAGAAAGGACAAGCACCATGGATATTTCCAGCAACATATTATCAGAGAATCACTGTACAAAACATGGCAAGAGGTTAGGAAGCACTATACCAAAATTCCACGATGGTTATCGACAATGGAAGCACTAATATATCCCAACGCCATGGACATAGAGAAAATGAGGACTTACAAAGAATTACTGAACAGTGAAGGAGAATTACAAACAAGACAAGAATTACAAAATCAGGATATAGACATTGATTGGTGGCCATACATGCAAACAGAATCAAGATACAAAACTGATCGGGCACAATTCGGATTCCAAAATGAACCAAATGAACTGGATAAAATATTACAAAGTACAGATGAGAAAATGATTACCAAAATTTATAAGTACCTACTAAAATACAAATTAGAAGAGGAGGTCGTCAAAGAGAATATGATAACATGGGCCAAAAATATAGGATATACTATTGAACTGGATAAGTGGGAAAATTTGTGGAAGATAAATTATAAGATGACATTGTCTATACCCTATAAGGAAAACCTTTACAAAATGTTCTACCGATGGTACCTCCCACCGGTGCGCCTGGCCAAGATGTTCCCAAATACGTCTCCAATGTGCTGGAAATGTAAATCACAGAAAGGGACATATTATCATCTCTGGTGGCTATGCCGAAGGGCAAAACAATACTGGCAACAAATTAAAATAACGATTGAAGAAATCACAAAACAAAAACTGGAAATGAGGCCGGAAATCTTTTTATTGGGAATAATCACAGCACAATATACCAAAGAAATAAAATATCTGATCATCCATATCCTCACAGCAGCACGTATATTCTTTGGCCAACATTGGAAATCTGAACAGTTACCCACAGAGGACAAAATAATAGCTAAAATTACAGAATGTGCAGAATTGGATAAGCTCACAAAAGAAATACGAGAGAAAGACGATACTGATTACTATTTAGTATGGCAAAGATGGTACAGCTGGCTGGAGGCAAAAATAGGAATATAAAGATAATTTTCGACTATTCAATAGAAATGCATAGAAGTAAACAAGGAGTCAATTATATATATACATATATAACCATGTAAATATGTGAATGTAGATATAGATACAAATAGAAATATGAAAATAACCCACCGTTGTAGTAACTTCTAAAAGTCAGTCATTGGACTGAATTGATGTTTGTCCGTTTTGTATGTTGTTTTAATGTATTTATGTTGGGTTTTTTTTATTATTATTAATAAAAATATTATTAAAAAAAAAAAGGAAATACATATGTCGTTTGTCCGGTCTGTCCCATAAGAAAGCGTGCCATCCTCGTGTTAGATCAAAGCCTTCTAAATATAGAGTTCTTTTATCGTCCAATTTCATCCATTCTTTGATCCAGGTCAGCCCTGATGCCTTATAGTACAGTTCCCATTCTGGTAATGCCAGGCCTCCTTTATCTCGTGAATCTTGTAAAGATTTGATCTTGATTCTGGTCTTCTTTCCCTGCCATAGATAGGTCATTATTGTTTTATTGAGGTTCTTGAAAAAAATCTCTTGCCGGATGTATTGGTATTACCTGGTATAGGTATAATACTCTTGGTAGTATGTTCATTTTTATTGAGGCGATTTTGCCCATCAACGACAGTTGTAGTCTATTCCAAATTTCCAAATCTTTTTTAATTTGTTTTAATAATTTATTATAATTGTCTTCTTTGATCGTAGTTGCTTTTGCCATCAACCAGATACCTAAGTATTTTATCTTCTTTACTATTTGGAGTTATATTTCTCATTTTTACTAAAGGAAAAAGGAAAAAAAATCAACCATTTACACGTCTTAGAAATTTGTTAAAGTAGTGTTTATGCAACACTTGATTTTGCTGTACATTTCAGTTATTAAAACTAATTAATAACATTATTCTTTCAATGCTTTTTTCTCCAGTGTTCTAATTCCTGTAATACTAAATATCCATTTCCAAGTGCCATGCACTGAAATAATCTCACAATAGATACCAATTTTGAGTCCAGATCATTTATAATTCTTAATATTTGTTGCCATCTACATCCGCCTAATCTATTAATTCTTGTTTTTATTGCCTTATATAGGTAGTCCTGGACTTACAAGCACAACTGAGCCCATAATTTCTGTTGTTAGGCAAAACATTTGTTAAGTGCATTTGGTCCCATTTTAAGACCTTTCTTGCCATAGTTGTTAAATGAATCACTGCAGTTGTTAAGTTAATAACATGGTTGTTTAATGAATCTGGCTTCCCCATTGACTTTGCTTGTCAGAAGGTCACAAAAGTTATAACAGGACCCTAGGACACTGCACCTTCATAAATACCAGTCAGTTGCCAAGCATTTGAACTTTGGTCACGTGACTTTGATGCTGCACTGATCATAAATTTGAAAAATGGTCAATAGTCACTTTTTTCAGTGCCTTTGTAAATTGGAACAGTCACTAAATGAGCTGTTGTAATTTGAGGACTACCTGTATTGTGTTTTATATCTATAGTATTCTTTTGGTCTTTGACTCAAAGTTCCATAATTGCATAAATATGAAAAAGATGGCTTCCAGGCCTGACACTTGTTCCATTATTGAAATACTACATGTCTCTTTATGTGTAGTAGTTCCCTAAGAAACTATATATAAAGTCAGTGTCAGGTTTCAATGTCATCTCAAATAAATTGCACTCCCAAACAATTAATCTTTGCTGAAATATTCCATTTATTGAGTACGACAGATCTGGCCCCGACTTCGTCGTAGCCGATACTAACCCTCTGACCCCCAAACCCTTCCCTTTCCGTTCCCCAATTCTCATCTTCTCATTAGCCATCTTCCAAGCCAGTCTCCCCAGCTTCTGACCTCACCCCACAGGAATGTTCCCCCCTCCCATCCCATCTCCTAGGGGATATTATCTACAGAGAAAATAAGTAGGTGAAAAGTCAAGCCTCGTCTTTTTATGGCAGCATCAGAATGCTGACAGTGAAAACTAAGCTTGCTTTAAATTACCCTAGAAGCTAAATGTGTCAAAAAAAAGAGTAGCTGTCAGGATTTTCTTGGAAATCATGTGGAGGAAATATTTCCTACAGTTCTAGCATTTAAGGCTGCAAACTAAAATATTTAGCACATGAGCAATGTAGACAGACAATTTGGGAGCAGCTATTACAGCTGTATTGCCAAAGATTTTATTACAATAGTAGTTGGGGGAGAAGATAGATAAATCCATAAATGCAGAATAATGAAAGAATAATGAACTACATCACTACTACAAATCTGAGAGATGAAGATGGGTACTGGTAGTCTTCGGGGTTTTCATTTCTATAGCCTGGAAACTGCATTTTTGTGCTATATAACAAAACCCAAATACAAACATGTGATAGAACAAAGAGCATGGACTAGACAGACATATAGTCCAACTTCATTCCCCCATACTGACCTATTACAGTCTTAATTGGTCTACCTACCAATTTCCTACCTAGCTTTTCCTATTTTTATTCCCCAACAGTTGTTCAGAGGATATTAAGGACACTACTACAGTTTAAAGAGAAGACTGTAACCAAGCAATGTGGGACTTTTGTAATAGGAAATTAATATTAAGAATGCACAGATAATCCTGCCTTTTCAGCCAGTTCTTTAATTGCCTACGACTGATTAAAACAATTTATAAGGGCTGGTATGACTATATGCCAACTGCACGGCATGTTGTTGCCTTCCCACCAAAATAGTATCTATTTATTTATTTGCATTTGCATGCTTTCAAGCTACTAGGTTGGCAGGAACTGGGGCAAAAACAGGCTCACCCCATCTCATGCAGCTTGGGTGTCAAAATGCCAGCCTTCCAGTTGACAAGCCCAGCATCTTAAATGCTAGGCCACCACACCCCACACGCACTGAAGGACTTGGGGCCAATTATTATTTTGTAGTCTAATTTTCTTCAAAGGGCTGTTGTAAAAAAAAAAACACAGAAGAAAGTGCTGCACATGCCTTCTTAAATTCTGAAGGAAAGGGCAGGATATAATTTAAGCAAATAATTTAATAGTAACACTAACTTGGTTCAGACATAAACTATCTGATTTTAAGCAGAGACTTTACTATATTCATAAGTAAACATTTTCTTATGAACATATAATTACTACCATATTTTACAATGTTGAAATGTTATGTTATTAAATGTATGGTGCTTTTCTAATCTGGAGGCGTAAAGGCATATTTTGGAAATTCTCCCTCTAGTGGGCAAATTATAGCAGTTTTCCATATCATATCTGTATGAAAAACAAAGATAAAATATTGGCATATAACAAAAAATCTGTAGTCTATACAATTGCTAGGACCATCCAGTTGCTGGGAGGTAGGTGGCATATACATTTAATATATTATTATTTATTGGTATAATCAATGAAAAAGAGCATAACTTTAGTATATGTGATGTAGGTCTTTTTCTTCACTGTTTTCACTTTGGTACATTCTCATTTGGGACACAGAATATTAAGGGATTGAGTTGTCCTGCTATGCATAGATAACTGTTTCGTTTAAAAAGATGGAAATTTGTACTTTTTTTGTAAGAATAAGTAGCTTTGATGGAAAGCTGGAAAGGCCAATTATGTTGCCCATATGCTGGCCACCATTGCATTTCCAATTCAGTATATAAATCTGCAATCATAAAGTAGATACTCATTGACCATGGGTAATATGACAAGAGAAGAAGTTCTTCTAATGCAGTTCCTCCAGAATCAATGTGTTACTTTTTAACTTGCAACTGAAATGGTAGACAGAGCAATTCCACTTTTGGAACTAAAGAAAAAATCTGGAGGCAAGTGGTTTAAAATTATTAGAAACAAGCGTTCTGTGTTCCTCAGCAACCAAGATCTACACATTCTTGATTCAAATTCAAATGTGATTTTCTGTGCCTTATTTTTCACTAACAATCTTAAGGAGAAAACAATCCAATTTTATCTTTTGGTTTACAATTGATTCTTTTGCAATTTGAGTTATAATATTTCTGAAGTTGTATGATATACGTAAATATTACTTTTAAAAAGGAATGGGATTTAAGCAAAGGAAAGTGAATCGGCCCATCAGTTTGTTAAAAAATATAGCCATTTTCTCCTCATTTGTTTTGCTCTTGCTTGATGATAATAGCAGAACATCATCAAGTAAAGCTGAAGGATTTTGGCCATGTTTATATCATTTGAAGCCTAATCTTGGGGTTTTTTTGTGTGTGTGTTGGTTTAGAATGATTTGTTATTCCATAAAATATACGGTTTATGACTTGTGTTACAAAAGGGTTGCAGAAGGTTCAATATTCCCTTAAGGTGTTTTATAAGCAGAAATTTATATAATATGTGATAAGGTGGAAGATAGTCTAAAAACAAATAATATGCATGTTAAGGTTAAGAGATGTAGAAAAAGAGGAAGACAATAAATAAGATGGATGAATGAAATAAAAGAATAGTAGAATATCATTAGAAAAATAAATTGTTGTTGCTGGTGACATGTCAAGATGGCTTCTGCAATCACCAGGAGTCAAGCTTCGTTTGTTGGCATTTGATCAACTATATAATGTTTCTACAGTTCAGTTCAACATGAAAAATTATTGTTTGGTTACTGGTTTTTAGCAACAAAATCTCTGAACTGACCCATAGATAATTTTGTCTGCTTTCATAGTGTACTGGCTGCTCATTAAAATTATCTTACCAAAAAGATGCAATTTGACAAAAGGATTAAGTGGGCCATGCAGTTGCTCCTCACCCCATTGAAGGCACTCTAGAATGCTGACGTTCATCTGGATTTTTAATTGGAAAGCACCCAGCCACCCTATACTTCAGTTTTCAACTTCAGCACCACAGACCCCTGGACAGCGATGTTATTGGCGTGTTGCAGCTTAAATCAGAGAAAGTTGAGAGGAGGTAGGATCAGAAAGAAAATCTTTCCACGCTGGCGTAACCCAGTTGTTCTGATTAGTCTTTTCCTCGAGGCAGGCCAATACAACACAATTGCAGTGGATCCCAGAACAGAGTCATTAGATCGCTGCGTGAGCGGGTTGGGGTGGGGGAGAGCATGGGGATTGTAAGCAAGCGGCGCCAGCTTGCTGACTCCCCGACTAGCTGCTGACTCCAACCTCCCAGTCTGCGGGAGAAGCTGGTTAAGGGGGATGTCTAGATATCATCTGGCATCTTTCGAGAAAAGAAGGCTATATCCACCATATACAGAACAGTAGACATTCTAGCTCTCTAGACCAAGGATCCCAATCTTCGGGAATATGACAGTGTTGCACAATTCGTTCATTTGAGTCATGCGTCAGAATGGTAAGTAGCGATTGCTTTGCGACCACCACCATCATTCCCCGGGGGGGGGGGTTATTTCTATTTGGAGAGGGACCCTAAGGATGAGAGGAAGAGGAGACCCATAGACTTTATGCCGATATATCATATGCCAGTTCAGTTCTGTTACCTTTTTAGGAGAGAAGGACGGGTGGAAACTCGATCCCCACAGCTGTCACTCCAGAACAGCTTTATTAACTTTAGAGGGAATGCTTTTGGACCAATATCTTTGAAGCATCTTAAACTGATGCCGCTTTGTCAGTGCTATCTCCGATTAAGTGGTTTGCGATCCCATTCCAGTGGGCTCCGGAGGGGCTGATGCAGAGTTCCTCCCAGCCACCCCACTTCAGCCCAATCTCCAATAAAGTCGGAGGAATGCTGCTGATGTCAAAGAGAAGGCGTGGGGTCAACCTTTTTAGATTTAGGAGAGAGCAAATATAAGTACTACGAGTAGTAGAAGCGGCTGCTCCCGCGAGTCGAAGTCAAAGAAATACTCTTCATTCTTCTTGAAGATGACATTTTGCTTCCCTCCCCTTCCCCCTCGTCCGACCCCCCCCCACCATCCCCAACCCCCCCGTTCGAAGGTTGTGTTCGCTGTCCTAGTTGCTGGCATCAAATTCCGAGTAGGTGGAATAGTGATAGCAGGGAAATTATTTGTTCGGCATGCTGCTCCCGATGTTAGCCTGGGTTGGGGGCTATACGGTTAACGTCTCTGAAAGATAGTAGCTGTGTCGTGGGACGTTGGATACTAAAGCCGAATTCCTAAACACAGCTTTACGTGAGCTTGCAGCTGGTTGAAATTCTTGTCATTAGAGCGTCGTTCCTCCGAACGTTTAATATTTTGATCTCCTCCTCGGGGACGGCGATGGAGAAGCGCAAATAAGCAAGCGTGGTGGAAATAATCGTTTCCCTTTCTCATTACGTGTCAAGATTATAAAGTCTGAGAAGGGCTGGTGCTGAGGTTTAAGACTTTTAGTTATCTCTAGAGGGCCTCCATGGTATTAAGGAGCATATTTACCTATCCATCTTTAAAACAGCAACAAAAGAGCCTCGGTGGTGCAGCGGACTAAAGTGCTGTTAAGTGCTAGCATTTAGCTGCCAGCTGGCTGCAATTAGTGGAGCTCAAATCTCACCAGGCTCAAGGTTGACTCAGCCTTCCATCCTTTCGAGGTAGGTAAATTGAGAACCCGGATTGTGGGGGCAATAAGCCAACTTTGTATAAAACAACACCGCTTGGGGGGGCCCAAAAGCCCTAATAAGCAGGTATATACAAAAAAGTATGCAGGCTATTGCTATAATGCATTGTAAGCCGCCCTGAGTCTACGGAGAAGGGCGGCATATAAATTGGACTAATAAATATAAATTGGACTAATAAAAAGGAGGAGCTCATTTCACAATAAAGTACTTGATACCTGGTGTCTTTCAGACCTTTTAAATTACAATTCTCTCCAGAAAGCTTTCTTTGGGATAAAAGAGATTGTCGTCTAACTCATCTAAATGGCTCTGTATCTCTGGGATATTGTGAGCAGATACATTTTATATGAATCATATAAGAGGTGGACAATTTGAATGATGAAAGCTGGGTTGATCTTGTATGTCTGATACTTAGCATTCTCTAATTTTTTTAAAAAATAATACTAAGGAGCCAGATAGATGTACAGATAATCTGTTACTAAACCATGAAAAATGAATAGCAAGAGAACAGGTGCAAAAGGTACTGAGGGATCGAAATTGTAGAATGAACCTACACTGATTCATTCAACTAGCTGAAAGAATCTATACCTAAAATCAAGTAATATTCTGTAAATTGTGCTACCAAAAATATAAATCTTTATATTTTCTATGATGACTTCATATAAGATGAATTTTGTTTTCAAACCAAACAACTCTGCCAGCCAACATATCATAATATAATTAGATAGGACAAGTATTTCAAATATTCCCACTGGATCAATGGAGCAAAAGCATATTTATGTATGTATGTATGTATGTATGTATGTATGTATGTATGTATGTATGTATGTATTTAATATACAGTGGCCTATAAATGGCTTTAAGGGTTTTTCTTTATATCCCCTCCAATTATTTTTGATATCAAAAATAATACAATTAAACATCTCTATTAAAACAGAAAGACTTACAGTTTTAAAAGGATGAGTCTAAAATACACTGGGATTTATTTATGTAAATATGAATTTATGTAAATATGTACTGCTTTTTATTATTAAGATTTAAAATGGCAGCTTATTTTTCAACTGCTACTTGCTTACATTCTATATGCTAGATAATTTAAGACTTTAAACCTAATGGTCTTTCCTTAATGTTCTTCCTCTTTCTGTCCCACTGTGCTTTTAAATGGGAATATATAGCATTATTTTCTCTCCAAAGCACAGTAGTCTAGCTCAGGTCTACCATTCTAATGCTTGTAATATCAGCTGCTAAATAAAGCTTGTTTAAAAGGAGTTCTTGAATCATAACTGACAGAGCTGTATATGAAATTTAGTGTAAATGCAATTATACTAAGAATTATGTGCAATTATATCTGAGAAAAAAAGGTTTTAATTCATGGTATAATTGTCACAATGATGTCTTGAAGCTATGAAGCACAGATGCTATAATGATCCTAATTTAAAATTTATTTTCCCATTATTTTAAAAATCAAATGCTATATGCCTTCAACTAAATATGCTCAGTTGTAAAATTGAAATAAAATTGAAAAAGTAAAATTATGTACCTTTTTCTATTTCACAAGTTATTGTCAGAGCCAAAATGGAGCTAGAATTAGTAATATCATAGGTGATAATTTTAAAACAAAATAAGATTATTATTTACTTTATTCATTAAACATGAAACTCTGAACATTCAAAAATGCATCACAAATACCATTGTCTGGTGCTAATGGTTGATACAGGTTGCTGCCAGCATCCTAGGTATCAACCAAGTACCTTCTTAAGATGTATGATGTTCCACGTAGCACAGTTTTTTGCAGTTCCGCTGGTGTTATTGCAGGAAGCTGCAATTTGTTGCTATATCTTATAAAATTCTTGGATTTTTATTTTATAAGATGATGATGATGATGATGAGATGATGATGATGATAATGAAGATTTGACTAATTCCTTTTCTTTTTTACACTAATTTTATTAAAAATTACAAAGGTAAAACTAATACAAAAAAAAAAAAAAAGAAAGTGCAGAAAAGAAAAACGGAAAGGAAAAAAAGAAGAATACAGTCAACAAAAAAGAAATGCACAAAGACTTTCTCCTTCATCAAAAGAATTATTTGACCAACTCCTTTTCAGTTGTACATAGTATTCAATACTTTGTTTTGAGAAATTTAATGAAATAATCTGCAACAAGTTTACCAGTTCATAATCTGTCTACGTTTGGTATTACCTTTCAAGTGCTAAATAGTTCAATACTTGAAGGATGGTGATTTTTGGATTGATGTGACTTTTTATAAGACCTACTGAAAAAGTTGTTCTATGTGCTGTGCCTGTGCTGAGCTATGGCTAGCAAAAATAAGCAGATGAACGAAAACAATAAACAAACCCAGGCCTGGCAATATACAAGATAAAACTAGTTGGAATGATCTAGTCACATAAACTGACTTCATATTAAGCTTCTAATCTGGCACTAAAGGCAGCTCCACATAAAGTGCTTTATTATAACTCAGCCTATAATAGAAATTCTTGCCATTCTCCAGTGAAGTGTTAAATTGAAGACATTTCCCATTTTACAGTAAACACATTCATGCAAGATATGACACCTTTATTGGTAGGCATTCTTAATAATCCCACTTAACACTGTGTTCCTACTCTCAACAATGTTTGTGCAGTATATAATTTGCCTCTAAACAAAAATATGCCTTGAAATTATCGCAGTATCAAAGAGTGGTCAAACTGCACCCTGATACTTGCAATGAATTCTTGAAGATAGAGCTCAGCCTAATCAGCTTATTATTTTTCTTTATAAAATGCTGATTTCTAAGATTCAGTGTTCTTGTTCAGATGACTAAGGATTAGTCCAAGGACTGTGAGCCACTGTCTCCTAATACAGCCTTCTATACATAACAGTACATCCACTTTCACCCCAAATAGCAGCAGACAATACTATCTGGGTGAAACCATGTGACAAAATGCTGATAAAGAAAACATTTCAGTGATAGTAGTATTAATAATAATTATACATTAAATTCATATGCTCTCTGAATCCTAGCAACTATGTGTGGTCTATAATTGCTGAAAAGTTTAAAAACAAAGAACAATAAAAATAAAAGCACAAAAACAGTGGAACACAAAAGACCAACATTGGCTAAGAAAACAAACTCAGAGGAGAAAAGGAAGGAAGGAAGGAAGGAAGGAAGGAAGGAAGGAAGGAAGGAAGGAAGGAAGAAAGAAAGAAAGAAAGAAAGAAAGAAAGAAAGAAAGAAAGAAAGAAAGAAAGAAAGAAAGAAAGGGGTGTCAGTTGTCTTTTCCAAATCCTGGGTGAAAAGCCGGGTCTTTAGGGCCCTTCAAAATACCAGTAGAATGGAAGACATTCAAATTTCAGGGGGAACTTGATTCTAGAAGGCAGATGCTGCTACAGAGAAAGTGTATTTTTGGGCTACAGAAAGATAGCATTGTTTTGTTGAAGAAATCCAATATTGCCAGATCAAGCCAGCTGGACAGATAGTATGAAAAATAGGAGATCAAACAAGTCACTAAACCTGTGCCATGTAGAGGTTTATAGATAGTAACTAGCATCTTGACTTGCATCTGAAGCAAACTGGCAACTGTGCAGTTTGAAAAGCAGATACATTATATCAGCTTATTGAGACATGCCCATTACTGCTTCCACTGCTGCATTCTGGACCTGTTGAAACTTTTGGGTGGCTTACAAAGGCAGATCCATGTAGAGTGCGTTGGAATAGCAAAGTCGTGAAGTATAAAATATTTTATATATGTTCACTTAAGAAATGTTTGCAAAGATTGCATAATAGGCATATAATCACTTTATACATTGGTCCAGAAACAATAAGATACAAAAATATACAGTAATAGTAGCTGAGACAAGCACTAGATGATTCATCAGCTCTTTATTCAACCCAGCCTTGGTTAGAAAAATGTAAAGAGGCTTCAGTTTACTGTTATCTGGAAGTCAGCCATGAGGGCAAGACGTATTTTAGAAAATAATAGCAATAGCAATAGCACTTAGACTTATATACCGCTTCATAGTGCTTCACAGCCTTCTCTAAGCAGTTTACAGAGTTAGCATATTGCCCCCAACAATCTTTACATACTTTACATAAATGGCCTTTGTGATCATATTAAAAGCAACTGTGTTCTCTTCACTGGTGATGTTAAACTATTTAACACCACCGACAATGCAACTACCCTTCAAAAAGACCTTGACTGTGTGTTAGATTGGTCTAACAAGTGGCAGCTTCAAATCTCAACCAACAAATGCTCTGTCTTGCACATTGGCAAAAAAAATCAAAACATAAAATACAAATTAGATGGACATGACCTTATAGAGGACCCTCACTCTGTCAAGAACTTGGAATACTCTTTTCTAAAGATCTAAGTGCCAGAGCCCACTATAACAACATTGCCAAAAAAGCATTAAGAATTGTTAACCTAATCTTGGGTAGCTTCTTCTCTGGTAATGTTGTACTACTAACTAGAGCATACAAAACATTTGCTAGACCAATCCTTGAATACAGCTCATCTGTCTGGAACCCGCACTGCATATTGGACATAAATACAATCGAGAGAGTCCAGAGATATTTTACGAGAAGAGTTCTCCAGTCCTCTAACCGCAATAAAATACGCCACCAGACTCCAAATGTTGGGCTTAGACAATTTAGGACTACACCGACTTCAGTCTGACCTAAGCATAGTACATAAAATTATCTGCCACAATGTCATTCCTGTCAATGACTACTTCAGCTTCAACCACAACAATACATGAGTAAATAATAGATACAAACTCAAGGTAAACCGCTCCAAACTCGATTGCAGAAAATATGACTTCAGTAACAGAGTGGTCAATGCCTGTAATGCACTACCTGACTCTGTAGTTTCTTCCCCAAACCCCCAAAACTTTAACTTTAAACTATCTACTGCTGACCTCACCCCATTCCTAAGAGGTCTGTACCGTCCCTGTCCTAATATTCCTTTTTACTTACTCTTTTCATGTATTCAAATTATGTTTATACTTTTACCTGTTATCTTATATATGCTTGACAAATAAATTTATGATTATGATTATAATCTGGGTCCTCCTTTTACCCACCTCGGAAGGATAGAAGGCTGCGTCAACCTTGAACTGGTGAGATTCGATCTGCTGAACTGCAGCTACCAGTCAGCTGAAGTAGCCTGCAGTACTGCACTCTAACCACTGCACCACCTCGGCTCTTAAATAAACAGCCCCTTTGCTAAGCAGGTTAAAAACAGAGGTCTTATATTTCCAGAACATCTTGGTTGCTTCAAGTTTCTCACTCTAGTTTACTTTTATTGGCTAAAGTCCATTGCTAAGTTTCCCTTTCTGTTATTTCAAATTGATCTCACTAAGCTCAGCTTCAGTAACTTTAAATGATTGTGATTACTAGAGAAAAATGTTACATCTTCTGAAACACAACCTACAAATCACAACCAAAATCTGTGAGAACCATACCAGTCTTGGCTCTCCTTCATTATTTCATTAATCTCTTGTTAACATATGGAATCCAACTATCTCCTTCTGTTTTCAAAGATATTGTTGGAGAGCAACCATCCCAGTTAGGCAGAGGTCTTGAGAGGGGAATTAGTGTGGATTCACCACATAAACACAAGATGGCAAGGTCTGACACCCCCTCCCCACAAATGCCTTTGAGCCTTATTTGGTCTTTCCCATATAAGCTGCCAATCCAGGGAGATTCCTGTATTAGAGAGCAATAAAGTAGCTAATTTGAATTTACATGTGACTGGTTGTTTGAAGCTGGTTGTTTGAATCTACAGTTCTAGCATTCTAGCCTATTGTATTATACGCAATACTAGATGGTCAAGAGAATATAATCCAAACAGTAGCAACTGTAATTTATCCTTCTAGTAAAGAACTACAGTATTTTACTATTAACATTGAAATCTAAGTAATGCAATTTTATTTTTCACATAAGGGTTAACAATATCAGTACCTACTAATAATCTTTGAGTATAAGAAGTAACAGAACTACAGTAATACCTATGAATTAATATTACTTTAATTAAGAAGAGAAAGAGCAACAAAAGTGGGATAAAGAGATCAGGAGTTCAAACATCAATGTACTTTAATCACAATCAGTAAAAAACAAACTCAGATGGAAGCTCAGCGTATAGATAGAGTCAATCAAAAATAGACTTTTCAACAGAAGTCTACAGATGTTTCAGCAAAAACTGTTTTAAAAAACTGTTCTTGATACAATTTTTACCAATGAAAAATAAATATGGGAGAAATAGCCACCTTGGTTACAGATCATGGAGAATGTAGCAAAATATTTCTTGAAGATAACCTACTGAGAAAAGCTATTATTAATGTTTATTTTGGTGTTTTAATCCACTGGCTTTGTTTATAAATGTTAATAACTTTTCCATAGCAATTCAACTACATTAAAAGATCCAGGTATAGGATTTGTAAAGAAATGTAATAGAAATGTAAGAATTATTGAGAATCATATAGTGCTGTATTAATTCTCTTTCTCTATGTTTCTTACTTCTGTTTCTACAGTATGGATTTATAAACACATGCCTAAAGTCTCTGGTGATTGAAAAGTATGGTGAAGAAATATGGGAAAATTTAAGGTAAGTTATCCCTAGAAAAATTATTCAGAAAGTTCAAATGTTAGAAATAAGGTGTATCAAATCCTTTGACAAAGTCTAACAGATTTATTAGACTCATGGAATTATACAACGGGGTTTGACAGATTATGCAATAATTAATCTATTATTAATATGGCTGAGCCAAGCTTTGATGGGGTCCTTTGATAAAATTTTGAATGAAGTGCTCTTCTGAAGGGAAATGCTGAACTTTGTTACCCTTTGAAGCACTAGATTGGACTGTTTCAATTCAGAAGCAAAAAAACCCCCAAACCAACTCTTTTTCAACCCAGTCAAAGGGTACCGCTAAAACTAATCCTCCTGCCTTGTTGCTTTGGTTCAAGGCACCTGAGACAGAGCAATTCAGTTTTGCAAACTAAAGCAAGACCCACCATGACAGTATGATTTGAGGCAAGGCCGTGATGCAGAACAGAGTCGCTTCCAAAAGACCTACTTGTTAAGAAGAGTTTTCTGGGTCTCATGGCCAATCTTCAAATGGTAAACCCTGCTGCTCTATGGTAATTGAGGATAGCTAAGAGAAAAGGAAGAGTTACAGTATGCCACATGGCTGCCACTACTACAGCAACAGTAGGCCTGAGACCAATGAGGATCTCCCATTGCTGTCTCTGTCACCCTAAATATCTTCTCTTGACCATTGTGCAAACAGAATCTGTTCTCCCTCTGCCACCCAAAATACAAGGCATATATTCCTCAACCCCATCTGACTTCAGACTCCTTAAAAAAAACCCAGTGCCATACTTTGGTTATGGGGATTTTCCATTATCTCTTTGCAACCATTTAGTGATTGTTTGGATTTTTTCAGCCCAGACATGCTATGTCTACTGTATTTTCTCACTCCACATCCTTTACAAGCAGAAATAAGCTAAAGAGCGATAATGGTAAGCTATAACCATCAAGGATGCACCAGTTGCGTCCCTTTCTGGATCGGGACTCCTTGCGCACAGTCACTCATGCCTTCGTCACTTCCCATCTGGACTACTGTAACGATCTCTACATGGGGCTCCCTTGAAGAGCACCCGGTGACTCCAACTGGTCCAGAATGCGGCCGCGCGGGTGATTATGGGAGCAACACGGCGCTCCCATGTAACACCACTTCTGCGTGAGCTGCACTGGCTCCCAGTGGTCTTCCAGGTGCGATTCAAGGCGTTGGTTACCATCTTTAGAGCGCTCCATGGCTTAGGACCTGGGTACTTACGAGATCGCCTTCTGCTACCGATAGCCTCCCACTGACCAGTGCACTCCCACAGAGAGGGACTCCTCAGGGTACCATCGGTCAAACAATGTCGACTGGCGATACCCAGGGGGAGAGCCTTCTCTGTGGGGGCATTTGCCCTCTGGAATGAATTGCCCCCAAAGATACGGATGATCCCTGACTTACGCACCTTTCGCCGTGCCCTCAAGACGTTATTGTTCCAACAAGTTGGGTTGGCCTAAACATTAATTTTATGGGTTGTTTATGTTTTAATGACATTGGGGCCAAATTATTTAATGTGTTTTTAAATTGTTTTTAAATTTTATATGGGTACTTGTTTTTATCTTTGGCTGTGCACCGCCCTGAGTCCTTCGGGAGAAGGGC
Organism: Pantherophis guttatus; assembly: GCF_059756535.1. Taxonomy (NCBI): domain Eukaryota; kingdom Metazoa; phylum Chordata; class Lepidosauria; order Squamata; family Colubridae; genus Pantherophis; species Pantherophis guttatus. Next base: position 33,280,429 of record NC_142068.1, on the reverse strand, counting down.
GGTATAAAAATTAGATTAAATAAATAAATAAATAAGGAAGTCACCTGAATTTCTGAAGGCATTGCTTTTAGCTGCTGCAAAATGGCTATCATTTGAAATAGCATCATTATCTTCCCTCTTCTTTCTTTCTTTCTTTCTTTCTTTCTTTCTTTCTTTCTTTCTTTCTTTCTTTCTTTCTTTCTTCACCATTTTTAATAGGAGGATTTAATTGGGCTCTCATATTTGGTTTACCATATCTCCACTATTGTATTTGATTACTCTAGATTTACAGATACGGTATTCTTATCCCTTACAGTCAGATTTGTTGAGTGTTTAAGGAAGGAATGAGGGAACCCATGAGGGAATCCAGACTCCAAGCTAGCTTTCTCACCTACCTTGGCAATATTTACAACATTGCTTTTTTTGTTTTGCTTTGTTTTGTCTTCTCGATGCACATTTACAGTTTTAGATTAAAGTAGAAATCTATTTTGAAGCAATAAATCAAATTGTGTAGTTCCAAATAAAGCATGTGTACGATTCACTGCTTTTCTGCTGCTTTGGGGAGTTCTTACAGACAATTACAGTGGTGCAACTTCAGTTCCATAAATGAAGGACACTGAGAAGGTGATCATGTACAGAGAGTCTTCATCTGACAACTTGCTCAACAACCATTCAAAGTTACAATCGTGCTGGACTAGTAGTATTTACAACTGGTCCCCAAAATACTAGCCATCCCAACAGCCCTATGGTCACTTGAAAGCACAATCTGGATTCTTAGCAACCAGCTTACGCTTAGTGGTTGCAACTCTTTGTCACATGGTTGTTATTTGTTACTTCCAGCTTCCCAAAGCAAAGTCAATGGCAGAGAAAGCAGAGAAAGTTGGGAGTTCCTCTAGTATGTCACTCACACTCTTCCCCGCTCAACAGCAGCCACAACTGTCCTTGCTGTTCTCATGCCATGCTTCACACCATTCTTGCTGGCCTGCCTGCTGGCCTGCTTGTAAATAATCTGAGCTCACTTAATGGCCCACACTTCTTGCTTAACAATGACAATGAGAAGTGCAGGGATTGCTGTTGCTAAGTGCAATCACTTGATGTTGCAAGTTACGATCATATTGCTTAGCAATGGAAATTCTGGCCCCAATTATCATCACTAACCAAGGATTACCTATAGTGGAATAGACTTTCTGACAATAGCATGAAACGCCAGCCAATGAGATTGATCACTTCAATAAACTCTGTATAATGAAACTAGTGTTACCTATCTCTCTCTTGGATTGTTGAATTGATGCTTCCGTGCTGGACTTCCCAACAGGGAGTTCAGTTTAGCTCTCAGAATTCTAAATATGAACATTGGCCCAAACTTTTATTGTTCATCAAAGAGGGGTTAGGTGGGAAGGCTACAAACACCACTTTCTCTCTACCAGACCTTTTCTCTCCAGCTTCCCAATTTTTATTATGTTAGAATGGATTTCTTTTTTTTTAAACTCTCTTGTTTCCATCCTTTTGCTTGTTGAAGAATGTTTTTACAGAAACATTCCTCTGACTGATAGTGAACTTCAGTTATATTCCACAGACTGATAAATATATACTGAATAGCATATTCTGAAGAAAACATATTCTATCAATATGTAATGAATGGGTCATAAATAGTTAGGTTATGATGTCATTGCTCAGTTACTGTTTTGATGGTTTCATAAATAGTACTAATATAATGCTGTATATTAGTGTACATTGCTCATGTTTAATATAATGCTGTATATAATGCTGTATATTGCCTGTGTTGTTATACTGCTGAACAAAGAAGATAGAATTAGTACTTGCAATATAAAAATCAATATATATATTAAATTTGCTCGAATACTATCAGTCTAATAAATACTATCAGTCACACTTTTCTTTTCTTTGATTAAGGATTTATAACTTTTGCACTTCCATGTTAATCAAGACATAGGTTTGATTCTTCCCAAAATGATCAGAAAGTATGGCTTCTACTTTTGTCATTAGATTTGAAAACTTAACTCCCTAATTTTATACACACACACACACACACACACACACACACACACACACAGAGAGAGAGAGAGAGAGAGAGAGAGAGACAATTATGAGATTTGTTTGTTTTGTCTTTTTGCTATAGAGTCCAAACTGGAGTACAGGATACCTTTTTTACTTTTGAAGTTTATAAAGATGAGATCACAATGCAACTTATTGACAAGGCATGCCAAATGTTAGGTATGTATCATTATGAGCTAATGCCAAGAACCAGGGCATTATTGATCATCATCATCATCATCATCATTTTTGTCAACATCATCACTACTGCCACCACTAACACCACCACCATCTTCTTATCCCTGTGTAGAAGCATTTTTTAAATGTATCTTCCCATTTACCCTATTGTAGCCCCTGACCATTGTTACAAGCTGTCATTTTTCTCCCACATAACAATGCAATATGTTTTCACTGCAGGCAAATTGAGGCTTTGCAGCAAAGAAGCTTCCCCTGATGTCAGATATGGAGAAATTGTGACAAACAACTGAACATAGAGCACATAGATTGAAATGAAAATCTCTCTCCCTCCCTCCCTCTCTCCCTGTGTGTGTGTGTGTGTGTGTGTGTTTATGTGTATGTATGGCATATCCAATTGGCATAGCATGCTCCCTGAATGTTTTCAATGTCTGGAGATCAGAAAAAGTAAATTATGGGTGTGCATCAAACTGCTTCTGAAGAATTGGGGGACAATATTGGTGGTGATGTGGAAGTGTTCTGAATTAACCTGAATTAACTGGTTTTTAATCTTGAAACATGAACATGTAATATTGTAATATATATTTATTTTCTTAGATGTTTCCCCAGATATGGTCCTAAAACAGTTTGGAGAATATTTCTTTGAATTCTGCAAACAGTCAGGTTATGACCATATGCTGAGAACGCTCGGAGGAAATCTGTATGAATTTATAGAGAACCTGGATGCGTTACACAGTTACCTCAGTCTGTCTTACCAGGCAAGTGGAAATGAATTCTATAAGAGTAGAAGAGAAATCTGATTCCTTATGAATTCACTCATCTTCTTAATAATAAGATAGGAAAATTATGATGTATATGTGTGTGTGTGTGTGTGTGTGTGTATACATGTGTGAAGGTTATGGGTATCTATGGGCATATACATACATGTATTTTATGAATTCTGATGATTTGCTTGGTTGATAAAATCTGATTCCCATTTTAAATATGTATGTTTTTATCATATCAAATTATTTTCATCAGACAACCGGCAATAATATTTTCTTTAGTATCATCAGAATCCAGGCACTTCTGTTGTAATCCTAAGAAAGATTTATCTTTGGAGATTCTATCTGGATTCGGGAAGCATCAGTGAGATACTACAGTCTCCCTCACTTTCCATTAAATGCCAGCTTCAGATGATAGATTTTTCCTAAGAGTGCAACAGACAGGAAAACATTAAATTCCCACAATGCATAAAGATTTTCTAGGTGATGATGTTTATCAAAAGGAAACCTGTATGACAATTAGCAAGTTGTTTGACAGAAATAATAGAAAGACTTAGTTGTAGAATCCCTGCTTGCATTTCCATCACTGGGGCTCACAATTAAAAAAAATAATTGTAGTATGCAGTGGGAAAGAGAGCCTCTAGAAGTTGGTGTGTGATAGTTGATTAGGTGAAAATTAATCTGATGTATTATAAAGATGATGGACATGTCGAAAGATGTTGTAATGTTCCACACTGCTACCAGTATCAGGGAGCAGATTTCTGAGCCTCAAAATGAGCAACAATTGCAACATTTCTTTTACTGTGATACCAGTTATTAAAATATCATTTGGAACACCATGGAGGAATGGTTGGTGAATTGACAAAACTTGCTAAGATAAACAAGATGACTTATTTGATGAGAAAAAGGACAATTCCTACATTTATTAGTGATTTGGAAACACCTTATGGACATTTTGGGTAAAAATGAAAAAAAAAATGAACTTGTGATTTATGGTTTTGCTCATTGGACAGGATATATTATAGAAAGAAGAGAGTCATGATGTAACTTTAAAAAGAGAGGTTAAAAAACCTCTCTTAAAAGAGGTTTAAAAAAATCAACCACAATAATACATGAGCACACAATAGATACAAACTCAATGTAAACCGCTCCAAACTGGATTGTAGAAAATACGACTTCAGCAACAGAGTGGTTAATGTCTGGAATGCACTACCTGATTCCATTGTTACATCCTCAAACCCCCACAGTTTCAACCTTAAACTGTCTACCGTGGACCTCACCCCATTCCTAAGAGGTCCGTAAAAGGGGCGTGCATAAGCACACCAGCATGCCTTCGGTCCCTGTCCTATTGTCTCCATATATTTGTACCCATTTCCTGTACTCATATCTATGTTTATATTTATTCCTGTTATCTCGTACATGTTTGACAAACTAACTAACTAAATAAAAATAAATAAAATATAATTGTACTTATAATTGTTCTGAAGAATATCAGAAGCCACTTCTTCATATCTTTATACCTTTATCTGCAGCAAGTGTAATATTATCCTTTTGAGTGTTTTTCAGGAGATGAACGCTCCTTCCTTTAGGGTAGAAAAGAATGAAGATGGGTCAATGTATTTGCATTATTATTCAGACAGAAGGGGCTTATGCCACATCGTTCCAGGTAAGATGCTATATGTGCGTGTGTTTTATATGGACTTTGAAATGCTGAAGTTTTAATCAACAATGATTATGTTAATGTTTGTGCACTTCCCTTTTGATAGCTATTTAGCTAACTAGCTAGCTAGATATGTTAAGTTCAAATTTCAATGATCACAAAATTTCCTGCTCTTCTGGCAGACCATCAGATCTGTTTAACATAAGATAATGATGGTGGCATTTAGCATCCTCATGTGCTATTGACCAATTCTCTCCTTTGGGAGATTTGTATGGAAACAACATGACACTAGACTAAACATTTATTACTGGTAAACTATAGAAGCTTTTATTTTATTGTATTTTCAATTGTATTCTGAATTTTTTTTTATCTCTTTAGAATTATTATTCTATAATTTTTTTCCTTGGAAAAGTGTTGAAGGGGCAGATGAAGATGATAACAACAATAGCCAAATAATTAATGGATTAATGAATATTTTAAAAATATTACATTTCCCCCCATTTTTCTGAGTTCGTGATTTCTCACTCCAATTTATTCTACTACCACCAGTTTGAGGGCTAGAGATTGAACCGAAGTAACCTAATGAGCACCAGAGCTCTATGATTTAAACCATTGAAACCTATATTTGTTTGAAATAAAATCTGTTTATTAAGGCTGACAATTGAGATTGTAGTGAGTCCGGCAGACTCACTGTGTAAGGAAACAAACATTGCTTGAGTGCTTGAGTAAATATGCTATAGATAATATTACATAAGCATGTGTAATATCACCTGGATTTTTTTTCTCTTTGGATTCAGGAATCATTGGTGCAGCAGCTTTGGACTTTTTCAATACTGAAATTTCAATGGAAATTGTCAATCAGACAGAAGAAGAAGAAAGAACAGGAAAAAAAGAACACATTGTATTTCTTGTAACTCAAAAACCTGTATTTTCCTACAAAAGAAGAAACAAGTTCTCTTCTTCACATTACCTTCCAAATGCTGGAGCTCAGGCAGAAAGAAGATTGAATAAAGAGGTATTATAATACTTTTTTGGGGGAGTGGTGTGGTAGCCCAGTGGTGGAGACATTCACCTCCCACTCTGAAGGTTGACAGTTCAATCCTAGCCAGCAGCAGATCTTTCTCTCTCAGGAGACAATATGAACTGCAAGCTCCATCTAGGTTTAAGGAAAGACATCTGGCCAGTAAACACCATTCCAGTCACCTTGACTCTAAGGGATTAGACGGTCAAAATTAAGGGGTTACATACTCATAAAAAATAATGATTTTTTGTGCAGAAATATCAATGTATATGTGTGTGTATTGGGGTGGGTTCTACTTACCTTTACTACCGGTTTGCAGTGGGAGTGTGCACACGTGCACACTTCTGCGCATGCGCAGATCACCCATGATGACGTTGTGGCGGGTGAGTGGAGTCTTCTGCCGGTTTTACTACCAGTTCTATAGAACCGGACTGAACCGGAAGCAACCCACCACTGGTGTGTATGCATATATTTTTAGGGTTATACAAAAGCATCAATTTATACATTTATACATGCCAACTCTGAAAAATGTACTTGGAATAGTGTTGGCATTTGGACAGGAGCAGGGGTATCTGCAGGATATGGTACAGAGCTGAATGATCAAATGAGCATGCTTACAAATCTGAAGGTATACATGGATAAGTACATCCAAAAGTGCTTCAATTTTTGGAAATAATGGGGCATATTTGTACTTATTTCAAGTATGAAGCCAACATTTTAAACTGTAATTCTGGTTGCAATTACATTTATTTTTTTGTTAGGAAATAGTTTATTTCTTAGTTTAAAAATGAGTTTAAAAATATGTTTTGTGATTGCTTTGATGTATCCCACAGGAACTTGAAAGAACCATGAATAAGATCAGAGATAAAACAAGTGTCAAAAGGAGCCACTGGGAAACAATCAGAGGAATTGTGACAATTGGAAAAGGTAAATGGGTTGGCTATAATGTCAGTTGTTTTTTTAATGAAAAAGGTAAAGGTTACTCTGTCAGTTATGTCCAACTCTAGGAAACCGGTTTCTTGACCAAGGGAGCCAGTGTTATCCAAAGACAATTTCCATGGTCATGTGACCAGCATGGCTATATGCCAAAGGTGCACGGAATGCTGTTGCCTTCCCACCAAAGTGGTACCTATTAATACATTTGCATTTGCATGCTTTCAAACTGCTGGGTTGGCAGGAGCTGACACAAGTAATACCCTTGAACCCAGTCTATCAGCTCTCCAGTTTTCATTAAAAAACTACAAATTGAAAGCATTTTATAGAGAAACCCATCACTGATCCCAAATACTGATTATATAATCAATCAATTTTATTTTTAAATATGAATTGTTGGTAGTACAAGCTCAATAGGGCAGGAGATGAGATATTATAGATTTAAAAAATAAATGACATGACTGCTGATGTGCAAAGAAGGATGTACTGCATGTTGATTTTTTACAGGCTCTTAGTCTTCCATTTCAACCAAATTATGTATGTTTTTCTTTTAATGCTCCATTCAAAACTAATGTTAGAATAAATAGTATTTCAGTATTTCGGTGCTTGAAGCTGTACCATATTCATAGACATATAAAAAAAAATGCCCATCAACAGACATGAGCTCTTGAAAGACAGGAGCGACTAGAATAATGAATATTTATATATAAACAACAAGCACTAAAGTGCTGCTGATTCTGTCAATGACTTAAAATGACAATGAAAATATCTCTTTTTCATATTACAGGTCGACTTCTTAAAGGATTTGATCCTGTCTATCCCAGGACTCTCTGGATTGACCCAAAGACATTTTGCATTGGGCTTCCCTTCCATATTGTTTTTGATGAACTGGTAAGAAAATCAACACTGGATTGTTTTGAAGTGCATGTATGTCTTTCCATAAATAAGTAGGATTTGCTTGATCCTGTCTATCCCAGGACTCTCTGGATTGACCCAAAGACATTTTGCATTGGGCTTCCCTTCCATATTGTTTTTGATGAACTGGTAAGAAAATCAACACTGGATTGTTTTGAAGTGCATGTATGTCTTTCCATAAATAAGTAGGATTTGCTCCCGTATAAATGGTTGACATAGATTTGGGGACCATGGAAGAAGGTACAACTGTATTAATGTATCACAGATGGATGCTACATTTGTGATCTATTTATTATCTATCTATCTATTTATCTATCTATTCGTCATCCATCCCTCCACCCGCCCATCCATCCATCCTTTATCTATATTATTTATTACTGAGAACTAAAGCTTGTTTACAAGATTAATTATTCTGGAATAATAATCCCTATTCATTCATCCCATTTATACTTGTGTTGCCAAATTATCCACTAGAGTGCATGCATGCATACATACATACATACATACATACATACATACATGTGTGTCTAGTTTACATTTTCCCACACTAATGCAACTTAATAATTATGCATAACATGGTGATGTGGTCTTGCAGAATGCAAGATAAAGGATGAAGAAAGATTAAGAAAACTGTTATAGAATGAAGGAAGGATTAAGAAAACAGGTGTAGAGCTATTTTCATTATAAGAATGAAAATTCTTATAATTCATATTATATGATATATAATTCATATTATAATTCATAAATTATATGAATAAGCAGGCTGGATCCCTTAAATTCAAAGTTGGCAGACTTTATTTCACGCAGTAATAAACGAAGCACCAGATTCAAAACAGGGAGAACAGATTCAAACAGAATCTGATATCACAATAGGGAAAATATGCTTATCTGCACAAATTATCTATAGGACACAGTATTCTAAAACAGCAATGGTAATTTGTTTTAATATATGCACAGAAGGGCATTAAACATGCATTACAAAGTATAAAGACATCAATATATCTCATGCATCCTCAAATGAACGAATCAGTCATGAATTTGCTTTATGATGTTTGATGCAAGTACATATATTGCATCATTACTATGATGATGTCATGATGAACCTGTTATTTGCTTCATGCTTGCCTGCCCTGCAATTGACTATGAAAGAAGCCCTGTGCAAACATCTTTTGTTCTGCCTGCTGCTAGGCAACTTGCATATAGAGCAGCTAATTAGGTCTGCCCACTGGCTCATCCCTTCTGTAGGGATTCAAGGAAGAAATGAGTCCTTTGGTTGTAGATAGATTGGATGTAATGATGAAGATGGCAATGATAACACTGATAATACAATCCAGCAGTTTTGGACAATTTATCTAATTAATAACAATTATAGAAAGCTACATGTAATGTTTATAAAATGAAATTCTATTGACAGTGGAATAAAAATAGGGAAAGTATAAGCAAGAATCCTGTTTTCTTTTCTTTTTAAAGCTTAGAGTGAAACAAGCTGGGGTTAGCATTCAAAAGATTGTGCCTGGCCTTCAAACACTGGGCATCCGTCTCAATCAGTACTTCACTATTGTACGCCCTGAAGTGAAATTTACCATCTCCAGTGTTCAAAGATTTATCAACAGCCAATTTGTTTTCCGGACCAAGAGAGAAATGATGCCGGACTCTTGGAAGCAGCGCCCTATGTTAGAACTAAGAGGTAGTTTTCCCATTTCTCAATAGCTATTAGGCAATAACACTGAAGAGATAACTATGTCATGGGAAAAAAACAATTTCTCTCTAAGTTACTCTTCTGTTTCCATAGGCTGAATTACTTCATTAGAAATGGTAGAGGCTTCTCCATAAAATATAAAATCTTTGATTGCTTTCCCAGTAGATGGGTTGTGGTTTTTTGTGTGTCCTGGGTGGGTCAGAAAGGAATCAGATTGGGAAGAATATAATATATTCAATATTTAACGCCTGCCCATCATTATTCATTTGTTTGAACCAGGGCAGATGATCTGGATGGAGTCTGTTCAGTGCATGCTGTACCTTTGTTCTCCTCTGCTGCGTACATTGCATGAGTTGGAGGAAAGACACATGCACATTTCTGACATAGCTCCCCATGATGTCACTAGAGATTTGATCTTGCTCAACCAACAGCGGTTGGCCGAGATGGAGCTCTCCAATCAACTGGAGAGAAAAAAAGAGGAGCTGCGGATCCTGTCTAAACACCTGGAGGAAGAAAGGAAGAAAACAGAAGCCCTCCTGTATGCCATGCTGCCTAGACATGTTGCCAACCAGCTCAAAGAGGGGAAACGAGTTGAGGCAGGTGAATGCAATGAGATACAGACAAGTTTAGATATATTACTGTCTGTGATCAGTAATTACTATGATATCTGTTCCTTGGAATCAGTGGTAGACATTTAAGGACAATGTACAGCCAGGGCACAAATGTTTTTATCTTCAAAATGTATGGGCCTTGAGTAAAGCTATGTTAGGTCCTCCCCCCCGCCCCGAATACACTGCTATCAAAGAAATTTGATATGTTGATTTCATCTCAGTAGTGATTTATTTTTCCTTCCAGTAATTTTTGTTTTAAAATCTCAAGGCCTTCACTCTAAGAATGCTACTTTCTGTCATTTCTAACTTCGCATGGTGGGAGTTAAAAGCCTTGCTTAACATTTCCAGCACAACAATTGATATAATATATTTAAGCTTTCTTACAGAATGCATACCTTTTTTTTGTAAAGCTCGTATTTTTTTCTGTTGAATCTATTGGACCATTAGTTAGAAAATATCTTAATATAACACAGAACTTTGAATTTTTGTTTGCATATCTTTATGAATTTTATCACTTACCCATTTTCTTGGTTGATTCTATTTTCAAAGTAACAAAGAAGTTGGATTAATATATTTTGAAAAACATTTTACAATTAATATTTTTGTCAGCCCTGAAGCTGACCTGACCAGAGCCATTTTGAAGCTTCAATATTGCCACACTGGAGCTGAGGGGTAGGGAGGAGGGAATTGAGATAGCTGGGGTTTTGTAGCCAAAAAACAAACAAACAAAAAAACATGTGACTTATTGTTTGGAAAAGGAGAAAAAACTTTTACTTTTAATTAGGTGAAGACCGCGGGAACATTCAGAGTCAGTTTTACCAGATCGTGCCAATATGATATGTCCAATAAAACTATTCTTTGAGGAACCTACCTGCCTTGGAGTTCTGTTTACTATGGACGTATTACTTGGAATCCTAACAATTTTGTAAATAGATGCTAATAGTTTTAATTATGAAACTAGATGTGATTTCTAAACTCCCCTCTCTTCTTTTTCCTCTTTAACTATAGGAGAATTCAAAGAATGTACTATATTATTCAGTGATGTTGTGACTTTTACCAACATTTGTGCTCAGTGTGAGCCTATTCAGATAGTCCTCATGTTAAATGCAATGTATCTACGATTTGACAGGCTAACCACAGTACATGATGTCTACAAGGTATTTTCGGTTTATATCCTGAAAGTGATATTATGGGGAGAAAGGAATAGAGATAAGTGGTGAAATATAAAATTTGTTACTACCAGTTCTGTGGGTGTGGCTTGGTGGGGTAATGTGACTGTGTGGGCATGGCCAACTTTATTTTTTTTTACTTTTAAAAAAAGTAAACAATCTCTTCAGCCGAAGAGGTTGTAAAAAAATGGTTTTAAAAGCCTCTGACGATCAGGCAACTCAGCTGGGATCGTCAGAGCCTTTTAAAAGCATTTTTTCTACAACCTCTTTGGCCGAAGAGGTTGAAGAAAAAATGTTTGTAAAAGGCTCTGACGATCCCAGCTAAGCTGCGTGATCATCAGAGGCTTTTTTTTTACTTTTAAAAGCATTTTTTTGGCTGAAGAGGTTGTAGAAAAAATGCTTGTAAAAGTAAAAAAAAAGCCTCTGATGATCACACAACTCAGCTGGGCATTGGGGGGTGGGGGCAGGGATTTTTGCTACCGGTTCTTCGAACCACCCACTGCCATCACTACCGGGAGCATTTCACCCCTGATAGAGATGTCAAAAATAGCTCTTTTGTAACCCTATTCTGATTAGTCAGAGATTCATCAGAGGCCTGTATTTGCTTACAGGTTCTCAACAATCTCTGAAAAGTAAAGCATAAATTAAAATACAAAGTGTCTGCACAAATAAACAAACTAGACAGTCCCCTGTCAGTGTTGGTAGTTCCTTCTCGTTGGTAGTTCCTTGATTAGGATGTTATTTTCTGCTTGATTATTTGTATGTTAATAAAATAAATAAGATATAAACTACATTTATACACCATTCAAAAGGGACAATAAAAAAGCTAAGAAGTAAATTATTCTCTCTAGCAACCAACACCCAGATAATCAGGGATTAACACCAGACAAGCAACCAAGCTCAGAGAGTACCAAGGATTCCCAATATTTATTAATATATTTGCATAATTGTTCAATAAAACACTAATGCACAGTGAGATAATTCATATTTAAAATGTGAAAATTCCATGCTGATAAAAAATCATTAAAAAAATGTAAGAGAATAAAGTATATGTCTCCTTTTGCAATGCCAGGAAGCTTCCTGTTGCTACATAAAACCTCACTTGCAAATTGTGAGAGGATCTCTACAGCAATCTCCTGCTTTCCATGGGTAGAAAGAGAAAGCCTGAGCAGTTCCATCTTCAATTTGGCTGTAAATAATATATTGAATGAAACTCAACACGGTCTTTTGAAATAAAAGATGATATCTGTTTATTTGTTTTGTTTAGGTTGAAACCATAGGAGATGCCTACATGGTTGTGGGGGGTGTCCCTGTCCCTGTATCAACCCATGCTGAACGGGTTGCCAACTTTGCCCTGGGAATGATCATAGCAGCCAAAGACATAAAAAACCCTGTTTCTGAAAATCCTATTCAAGTGAGTAGAAAATAGAAGCACAAAACGATAATAATAGAATTTAAGGAAATAATTGGAGATTATATTATGTTATGTGAATTTAAACTTAGGGGTTCAAATTTTAAGGAGGGAAAAGAAACATTGAACTATAATAGGATGAGAAGTTAAGATAAAGGGTAATATTGGTTTCTTAAAATTAGAGAGAATAAATGCTATGAGAAAAATTGAACATATAAAATTGTGTTAAAGATGAACAAAAATCTGTACAAATTTAAGACCGGGCCAATATTCTGTTCAGAAAAGATATATTGTATGTTTGTTTGTGTGTTTAAAAAATAAAAAAACTTTACTAAAAAATAAAATAAAAAAAGAAACACAAAAAGACATGATTTTTCTTTAAATTAAGACAGCATCAACAGAGGGATAGCATCAAAATCATGAGAAGTGATAGTATCACTTTATACAGCATTAATGAGGCCATCCTTGGATTACTGTGCCAAGTTCTAGTCACCATGATATAAGAAAAAAAGAGGCTGAGTCCCTAGAAAGACTACAGAGAAGAGCAATAAAGATAATAAAGGGTCTGAAAGTTAACCATATGATGAACAATTAAGGTAACTAGGTAGATCTAACCTATTGAAGAGAAGGATTGGGGTGACATTATAACTGTCTTTGGGTACTTCGTGAGGCTGCTGGTTGGGGTGGTGGGCGAGTTGATTTATTCTCCAAAGTACCTGAGGGCAGTGTGAGAAGTAATGGGTTGAAGCTCGTTAAAGAGAGTTCCAACCTATACCTAAGGAGAAATTTCTTGACAGTGAGAACAATTAATCAATGAAATAGATTGCCTCCTAGAGTTGTGGGTGTTCCATTGTTGGAGATTTCCAAGAATAGATTGGACAGCCATTTGACCAGGATGGTATAAGGTCTCTTGCCTTGATCAGGGGTTGGATTAGAAGATGTCCAATGTCCCTATGATTCTATGATTTTTTTTTTTAAAAAAGAGCAAATAGATTGAGCAGTAAGTTGTTTGTTTGTTTATTTAATTATTATTTTGAACTCTTGTTCAGATTAGGGTTGGGATCCACACAGGGTCTGTCCTTGCAGGGGTTGTTGGAGAAAAAATGCCACGTTACTGCTTGTTTGGAGATACAGTGAATATAGCATCCCGGATGGAAAGCCATGGAGTGCCAAACAAAATCCACCTCAGTGGCAGTGTTTATCAGTGAGTAATGTTATTGTTCTTAAACCATTGCTTTATTATTGACTGGCCTGGTTGGGGAAAGAAATTTAAGAAAACTAGAAAGCATCACTTTGGATTGGACTAGGGGAAATGGTTTTACAATTATATAGTTTAGATTAGGAATAATATACATTCTTTTATGGAGTGTTTTATAAATGTTTTAAATTGTCTTTAAAGAAATGAAGGACAATTCATTTTAAAATAGTAAGGCACATTCACATTTTAACTGTCTAGATTTAATTCCTTGTACTTGTCCAAAGGATAGAATAATTCTCTTCCTCCCATGTATCAATAAGATAAAATTATAAACAAAACTCTCCTCTCCTCTTCTCTCCTCTCTTTTAAAGGCTTCTTCAAAATTCTTTGAGGCTTTTTTTTTTTTTTACCAATTTCTGTTTTCCTAACTTTTAAATAGCATTAATCTAAAGAAAAATGCACCTTAGTTTTTAATTTGGTATAGTAACTCTGGAAGCTAATACTAAAAATTACATTCTGCTGAATTTATTGTGACAGTAAAAATATAAGTACCAAGAGTAATATGGTGATACAAAGATTCCCCCAACAAGAATGAGTGAGCATTTATACAAATCTGTTCAGAGTCATTCTGTTCAGTTCAGTGGGCTTCTTTTCCAAGTGGGGAAACTTCAGATGAGTTGCATTATGATTCCCAGAATTCACAACCAGGATAGCCAATTGCTATATTGTACCATTTCTTGGGTAGGAAATGATAAAACTTCCTCTCCTTGCTTGTTGGATTGATAGCAATTTTGGCAGCAAGTTTTTGATGGTGTCAAATATTTATGGAATATACCCCAATGGAAGTATCTGTAGTAACATTTTAGCTTACATTAAATGAAAAAAACTCTATTGTGTTACATCATTAATATAATAATGCATTCTGTAAGAATTTGATCAATGTGCATTCTGTTCCATGATATTAAGAGCCGTGGTGGCGCAGTGGTTAGAATGCAGTAGTGCAGGCTACTTCTGCTGACTGCCAGCTTCAGTGTCACCAGGCTCAAGGTTGACTCAGCCTTCCATCCTTCCAATGTCGGTAAAATGAGGACCCAGATTGTTGGGGGCAATATGCTGACTCTGTAAACCTTAGAGAGGGCTGTAAAGCACTGTGAAGCCGTATATAAGTCTAAGTGATATTGCTATTAAGTTATTTGCTTGAAAGCCATTTTTAAATTCCTTAATCAATTCTCCCTTGAAATTCTCTCTTTGTGAAGTTTTGCTGTCTTTTTTCTCTGTTTTTTTTAAAAAATAATTTATATTGAAAGAAGTTTTTACAAAGATTTTAAAAACTACAGAAACTTAGAAGGCAAAATAGGAAAAGATTATAAAAGAATAAAAGAATTGTTGGAATAACAAAAAAGCAAGAAAAAAAAGATATCCAAAGAAGTCACTTTTTTGGAGCTGTTACATCTCCACCCTTCCATACTGCATATCACCGTTATCTTCTTTCCATAAATAAATATTTTTAATCAGTAAATCCCCAAATCAAATGTTTGTTTTTATCCATTTTCAGCAAAAAATCTATAGAGGGTTTCCAGTCTTTTATAAAAATAACCCCTTCCTTGATCAAACAAGTCAATCTAGCCATTTCTGCAAACTTTTTTATTATTATTATTTATTATTCATATTTCTATGCTGCCCATTCTCCGAGGACTCTGGGCGGGTTACACCAAAGACAGTATACTAAATAGCATATTACCCTCAACAATCTGGGTCCTCATTTTACCCACCTTGGAAGGATGGAAGGCTTAGTCAACCTTGAGCCGGTGAGATTTGATCTGCTGATCTGCTGAACTACCAATCAGCTGAAGCAGCTGCAGTACTGCATCGTAACCACTGCGCCACCTCGTTTCTTCACCTGTCTTTTGCATCTTGGTTTAACTCTTGTTTTTCCCCCAGTCAAATAAATAAATCTGGATAAATCTTTTTGCCACTATTAAGTTTTGCTGCCTTGTTTCTCCATCACTTCTTTTCCTGTAACTTTTCTGAATGCCATATCTCAACGTCTATCAAAATGAGATTTCTATATATCACATTCCATTTTACAATTTAAAACATTCATAGTGATTCACAACAATATGCTAGGTTTCTAATACTGAAGTACTGATGTTGAAGGTGCATGGTCTTGGCAGGATTGGCAGAAAAATTATAGCTCTAAAAGCTTCTCTCTATTTTTCTGCAATCATGATTCATTTCTTGCACCTGGAAATATAGCAGATCTTACTGTATCAGTTTTACCAATAAAGCCATCCAGTAAAATGGTCAGTTGTGTAGTAATGGTGATTGTCACTATTGCCATTGCTTTAGTAAAGAGAAACCTTAAGATCTAAAATTTCTCGAACAATAATATGGGGGCGGGGAGCTATTTCCACAGAACTTTTCAATTTCCATAAAACTATAGTATTTTCTATAAAACTATTTGTAAAAAGGTTGAATGCTGATTTATTGTATTAAAAACACATCCGTTACTGCTTTTATGTTTCAGATGCCTCAAAGAAAAGAATTTTGACATTAAGGAAAGGGGAGAAATTGATGTGAAGGGCAAAGGAAAAATGCACACTTATTTTCTCGTCCAAAATACAATTGCAACTGAGAATGAGATCATGGGAAGATCAAGTGAAGATGCTGGCCTCAACCATGAATCTTCTCAATTATCTCAAGATTGCATGGCTGATGGCATGCAAAACTCTTTCTCTCAAGGTACATGAAAGGAAAAGCAATGCATTATTTTATTTAATTTGTTTTCTCTTTCTGATACCCCATTTCTGATGCCATGGTTTATGTATCCAGACCGTACCACCCATGCATAAAATGAAAGTATTAGCCAGCGTAGGAGGGAACCTTAGGAGTGATAGAAATGACAGAGGGCATTGGAATACTGTACAATGCAAGCTCATTGGCCTTGGAATACTGACAGATGCTGGGAATGCCATCCTTGTGGACAGTATGACTGACTGAAATGGACAATTTCAAACTGCACATTTTCTAGCATTTCTTTTTGTCTTTTTTTTACAGATGTCCCACTAAATTCAGACAAGGAATTGCCTCCTATCGTAGCAATGAAATATGCAGATACACCCACAGAATACCACACCAATGTAAAAGGAAGGCATGAATCAAGAATAAAGGATTTAACAGGTAATAAGACAAAAGGTACACTGTTAAGATTAGGACCATAAAGTCATTAATTTCCATCTCCTCTTCATTAAGAGACATAATATCCATTTTTCCACCATTCAGTGTCTTAAACTAATGAAGGTATCAACAAGTAATCCATCGTCCAATGGCAGCAGAATGCTTACAGGTTCTCACATCACTCATATTCAAGAGAGTGAATCAGGAGGAGAAACTGAATTAAGGTAATGATGACTTTGTCTATGGAGATTCTCAGTCATCCAGGTCATGGTTGTCCCAAATGTGCTTTTTCAAGAGGCAACTGGATTTCTGGTTTTTCTTTGAAGATGTTTCACTTCTCATCCAAGAAGCTTATTCAGCTTTGACTGGATGGTGGGGAATGGAAGGATTTATATTCCTTGCAGACAGATGGTCATTTGCACTGTTTTAGTGAGTCATTAAGGCCACTTGGAGCTTTATCTGTTTGTCAGGGTCACCTGAGTTGTGCAAATGGGTGTGGAACCTTCTTGGAACTGTAGAAAGGATTGTGTTGTAAAAAACCCACACACACAGGTCAATATTTACATTTTGATTTCCACTACTCACTGGAACACAAAATGGGAGTCATCAAAACCCCAAAACTACCAAGCTGAAGGCCTGCCTACCAACAAAGATGGGAAAGAGAAAGAACTGAAACATACCAAGGAAGCCCTAAGAATGTGTGGCTATCCCAAGTGGGCCTTCATCAAATCTCAAAAAAGACCTGTACAGAAGCTCCTCCATAACAGACAACAAAGAGAACAATAAACAAAGCAATGTTGTCATTCCATACGTTACAGGAATGTGGGAAAAGCTCAGTAGGATTTTCAACCAATACAACATATGTGCATACTTCAGACCCAAGAATACACTAAGGCAGAAGCTTGTCCACCCCAAGCAGTGGTGGGTTGCTCCGGGTTTGCACCAGTTCACAAGAACTGGTAGTAAAAATTTGTAGTAGTTCGGAGAACCGGTAATAACATTGGCTGACCCTCCCCCCGAAGCGGTCCCCGGCCTGGTCACTGCTCACTTACCCCACCCACTTCATCAGAGGCTTTTTTAAAAAAAAAACGTTTAAAAGCATTTTTTCTACAACCTCTTTGACCAAAAAAATGTTTTAAAAAGTAAAAAAAAAAGCCTTTGATGATTGCACGACTCAGCTGGGATCATCAGACGCTTCTAAAAGCATTTTTTTCTGCAACCTCTTCGGCTGAAGAGGTTGTAGAGAAAAAAATGCCTTTAAAAGCCTTTGGCGATCCCAACTGAGTTGCCTGATCATCAGAGGCTTTTAAAAGCATTTTTTTCTGCAACATTTTAAGGTTGTAGAAAAAATGCTTTTAAAAGTAAAAAAAAAGTTGGCCACGCCCACTCAGTCACATTATCCCACCACAAAGCCATGCCCACAAAATAAGCCACACCCACAGAACCGGTAGTAAAAAAATTTAGAACCCACCCCTGATCCCAAGGATAAAACACCAAAACACAAACTGAGCAACGTGGTTATACAGTACAATGCAGTGAGCCATGTGCAGATCTGTACACTGGGAAAACAAATAATCATTTCATAAATGCATGGCACAACCTAGGGGAACAAATCCATGAGGACAAATCCATCTGCATTTCAAAGAAACAGGCCACTCTTTTGAAGACAGCAAATTCCACATTTTGGACAGAGAGAACCACTGGTTTGAAAGAGGGTTCAAAGAGGCCAATTATGTCAAAATTGAAAAGCCCTCTCTCAATAGACAGGGAGGGATATGACATCATCTATCTCCAGTCTACAACACAGTCCTTTCAACAGTTCCAAGAAGGCTCCACCCCCATTTGCCTCACTCAGGTGACCCTGATGACACAGATAAACCTCCAGGTGGCCTTAACAACTCACTAAAAGAATTAAATGACCACTTGTTTGCAAGGGGAATAAATCCTCCATTCTCCACATCCAGTCAAAGCTGAAAAAACTTCTTGGATGAGAAACGAAAAGTCTTCAAAGAAAAGTTGAAGTTGAAAAGTTGCAGCTGTCTTCAATTGCCTCTTGAAAAAGCATTGAAGCATTGCATTTGGCAGCTTCTATTGAAGCTCTGGGATGCAGTGGCTCAATGGGTAAGATTCTGAGCTTGCCGATCAGAAGGTTGGCAGTTCAGCAGTTCAAATCCCTAGTGCCGGGTAATGGGGTGAGCTCCTGTTACTTGTCCCAGCTTCTGCCAACCTAGCAGTTCGAAAGCACGTAAAAAATGCAAGTAGAAAAATAGGGACCACCTTTGGTGGGAAGGTAACAGCGCTTCATGTGCCTTCGGCATTGAGTCATGCTGGCCACATGACCACGGAGACGTCTTCAGACAGCGCTGGCTCTTTGTCTTCGAAATGGAGATGAGCACTGCCCCTATAGCCGGAAACAACTAGCACGCATGTGTAGGGGAACCTTTACTTTTACCTTATTGAAGCTCTGAAAATCCTTTCTAAGTATTTATAACGGAGCACATGAGGTCATGAATTGTATGTGATTGTCTATGATTCTTTAAGAAAGAAAAATTTGGGGAGACATCCTATCGGGTAGCATATCTCTGTTGGAATCAGAGCACTGTGCTGCGCATCAGATGGTTTATATGTACTGTACTATAAAGTTTAAAGTTTTAAACTATAATTTTAAACTCAACCCAATTTCTAAGCATAAGGTGGCTTATGATGTACAGTAACTATTGCCACCAGATCCATGATCTTAATGACCAGTCACCAAAGGAACATACATGTCTTTACAGGCGAACTGCATGATGCAGAGACCTATGCAAGTCTCCATGATGACCAGCAGCCAAATCAAAATCCATACAATTTCATACAAAGAAGACACAGGCCAGCTGCAGAGACACCACAGATCAGGAATGTCAGATCTAATTTCTGTAACTTGTTTTAATGTTCACTTTAGAGTATTTCTGTGTCCTATGTTATTATATTTCATTGTTGCCCCATTGGAACCTTCATTCAATGTACTGTGATCAAGTTGTGTTTCAAGATCGACATTTCTTTGTTTTACTGGTAGCAATAACAAAACAAATGTCAATATTATTATGGTCATGGTATTGACTTGTCTTATGTATGAGTATAACATTACCTCACCTATGACACGAGAGAGTCAGTCAGCATATTTCGTAATGCTTTTTCTCTTATATGTTATATTGCAAAAAAACCATTGCTGAAGTCAGGTAACCCAACAGTTCATACAAACAAATTCAACCGTTCCCCATTCTTGGCCTCTGAACAATATGCCTCCCATTTATTTGTAGTTTTATATTTACGTACGGTTTCAAAGTCCCCTAAAATCTGCTATGTTTGTTTAGTGTGGGTACAACTGTTTTGTCTGTGTAGGTCCTGAAACTCATTTTGGAACAGCAGAAGAAATGGTCTGTCCCTCAGTCCTGAATTTTTTTTTAACTATGAATATCTATCTATCTATCTATCTATCTATCTATCTATCTATCTATCTATCTATCTATCTATCTATCTATCTATCTACTGTATCTATCTATCTATCTATCTATCTATCTATCTATCTATCTATCTATCTATCTATCTATCAATCTATCCATCCATCCATCCATCCATCCATCCATCCATCCATCTATCATCTATCTATCTATCTATCTATCTATCTATCTATCTATCTATCTATCATCTATCTATCTATCAGCTATCTATCTATCTATCTATCTATCTATCTATCTATCTATCTATCATCTATCTATCTATCATCTATCTATGTCTAGCTGTACAATATTTTCACCTAAAGACTTGCACAGAATTGACCAAAGGAAGTAAGGAAGGAAACATGCATCCCAAGGACCCTGTGCAAATTTCAAACCTTTTTTTTAACTTATGTTATGACTTCATGATGCATATTTTATAATTGTGATGAAATCCCATCTTCTTGCAGCTGCCCTGTCCTCTCCTCCTCTTACCTCCACCCACTCCAAGATGTATAAGGATAAAGTATCTTCTTTGTTAAGAGTTTAGGAAGAAAAACAGTTTAATCCGGAGCTACAGGTTTTCCCTTTCCCTCTAATTAATCTGACAATATATTCAGCACTGACAGAAATAAGAGCAGAAGAAGACATCATCGAACTACAAATAAAAAAAAAATATTTTCACTGAAAATGGATGAAATATTTTTGACTTTATTGATAGCTTTTTGACTTCCTTATTTAATCCTGAATACTAAAAAGTAAAAACAAAGCAGGGGTCCACAACTGTGACTGAAATGTACAGCTGATTAAGGGAGGAGCATGTTTCCCAACTAAATTTATTATCTACCAATTTGAGATGTTTCTTTGTATGGCCATCATTATAAATGTGTTTTCATGATTTATGGTATTTTCTATTTGGGCAATAAATGTTTTATATGAGATATTAAATTAGCCTCTTTTTTATCGTCATGAAAAGAAACATTGTGATTTAGAGATATTTATCCGATATACTCATGTGCAGCTTTGCCTGCTGATCTGTGTAGTCTACTTGTGGGACAGATATACAGCCAATGAACTGCTCCAAGGTACACTGCTAGTGATGGCTACTATCTTGAGTAACCAAACAAATGCTAACACAGGAGGCCACATCTTCTTGTATCAATCAGCCATACTGTTTAAATAAAAGCTAAGTATAATATAACCTTTTCTACCTGTCCTTCAAATATCCTGGATGTTCTAACTGGGGACCAAATGATGAGACCGAGTGTAGTTCTAATGCAACAACTCTGTTATGGCCATACATTTTCAGCCTATCATTAGGCAACACTAGTCATTGATATTCTGAGTACATTGAAACTGTAATTATTCATGAAAGCTGTTTTTGTTTTCCTGCTAATAGCGTAATGATCACATAAGCCAATTAATGCACATATCAATCAACTCAGATCATGGATGGCATAGCTCTTATTTCCACATTTTGAAAATAGAGGTTTAAAAACTGTACACATGACTGGGCAAGGTTCAAAACAAAAAGGAGATATGTAGCATTGTTTATATTTCTAATCCTTGGCTAGAATGTATCCTGCTGTGAAATACAAATCCTCATAATATAGACAGCTTTAGATGTAACTGAATCAGTAAGAATTAGAGTGCCAATAGTCAAGTCAAATTTTGTCTGTGATATGGACACTTTCACAAAACATCTGCTGAGCCTGATAAAAATAATAGTGAAATATATATTTACCAGAAGACAAATCAATGAGATTGTTTCCTGCCACCCTTTTCACAAATCAGGATGCTTTCCACCACTTCTGTGTTTTTTTCTGGACACTCTAGTTATTTTGTAAGAATAATCCAGTGACTTTTGTGAAGCCTAGAGACAGTTTTGAAATTAATACCCTTGAAAAGTTGGGCTCTGCTTTGCAGAACACAACCTCCTCCTCCTTCCCCTCCCCCTCCCCCTCCTTTCTTCCTCTTCTTCTCCTCGTCCTCTTCCTCCATCTAGGTTAAGAAATGAATGTAATGGTAAGAATGGTGTTGCTAGGTACCATATTTGGCAGGAGGGGATGAGTATATTAAACTGGGACCACTAAGACTCACCTTAATTTCACATTCAGTTTGGAAACTGTCTGGACAACTTTGTACTACTTTCAAAGCCAATGCTACCTTGCAAGTTTGTTGTTGAGGAGAGAATACTGGGCGAGAGAATACCAGGTATACTCCAGTGCCAAATGAAATTCCTTTGAGATGCAGAGTAGAAATCTAAATAACATTAAAACTAAATCAAGATTTATCAATCTGAGGAAGGCTGGTTTTCATCTTCACAGTTTTATTAACCATATTGTTTACAAAATAATAAAACTATAGTTCTGATTTACAAATAGTCTATAATTGCTTAAAATCAGATTAAGAGTACAGTCAGTCATGAAACAAGAAAATAGAATGACTAGTCATTGAATATAATAATAATGTAATTTTATATTTATATATTTATATAATATATAACAATGTATTTATGCCATTTGTATCTCTTCAATTACATACCAATAATTTGGAAACCAATGGAACACAAACAAAATATATATGGCATATTTTTATGATTGCAAAAAATAAATCTAACAATGCTAGAAAGACATGTATTTTCTCTGGAAGAGAAACCCCCCCCCCATTTGGAGGGTTATTTAGAAATGCACGTATTATAAATAGTTAATTTTCCATTTTTTTCTGTGTAAATGTTTTGAATAGAATAACATGAACATATTTGTGAAACCAATGGTTCTGCCATATAGTTTTTCTACCTTTTACTTTTTTGTTGCCTCTAGTGTTAATTAAAAATATATAACTTAATAAACAATATTATTTTAATATGTCAATATTTATGACTTGAGCATTAGATGGAGGAACTAAGCACTTTTTAAAAAAAGATAGAGAGGAAACTGCTGTGCTAATTAAATGCTGCTTAATGCAGTCCTTTAACTCACTGGATATTTTTTGAGCATGGATGCAAAAGCTGTCCCGATGGTGTCTGTCAGATGTTTTCTTGTCTTCTGCTAGAAAAGTAAGCCACTGATCTGAAACATTATTTGCTTGGGTGATTCTCTGAAGGTATTTGCCAAAGTACTTTGCATGAAATAACCCAACCCCTGGGCTACATCAAGATAGTTTATTCCCCAAATCTGCACAGGTCTTCTAAAAAGTCGTCAGTTCACATGTCCTTTTCCATAATGGTGCTTAATTGTTTTGTGTTCTCACTTTGTAAGCATTTGAAAGAATCTTGATTTCCTGAATAAGGCGACAACAAGAAACTGACAGCCTTTACTTTCCCCCTAGAAAAGAAATGCATGCAAAAGATTTTAAGTAAAAAGCCTTGTTTTAATTTCTTGAGCAAAAAACTATCAACGCAATGCAACATTCCCCACCTCAGAACTGACATCTCCAGTAGAAAGCTTTTGATGGTCTAGTGCTTGGAAAAAGAAAACATGTGGAAAATGAGATGTTCTGTATAAAAGCATTGAGTGAAATATGCCGACTGGTTGTTTTTTTTTCTTTCTTTCATTGGGAGTATGCTGTGCCTCCAGCTTTGGGCCATATGCTTGTTTCAGTAAGAAAAGTACTCAATATACACTTGCACTGAATGATAATTATATTCCACAATGGAGCCATTATGTTCTGCACCTCAGCCTTAGAAAGAATTCCCATTTGGAAATATGTCTTCAAAATATTAGCTAATATTATATTATTAGCTAACCTTGGCTGATATTAAAAAGTTAAGTAAAGTCTGGCAACAGTTACAACTGGGTAATAGTTGGATGGGAAACCCATTAAAAAATACTATGGACCACAGTGGCGCAGTGGTTAGTGTGCAGTACTGCAAGCTACTTCTGCTGCCTGCCGGCTGCCTGCAATTTGGCAGTTCAAATCTCACCAGGCTCAAGGTTGACTCAGCCTTCCATCCTCCTGAGGTGGATCAAATGAGAATCTAGATTGTTGAGGAAAATATGCTGACTCTGTAAAACCACTTAGAGAGGCCTGTAAAGCACTGTGAAGCAGTATAAAAGTCTAGGTCAGTGTTTCTCAATCTTGGAAGCTTGAAGATGGGTGGACTTCAACTCCCAGAATCCCCCAGCCAGCAGCGCTGGCTGGGGATTCTTGGAGTTGAAGTCCACCCATCTTCAAGCTACCAAGGTTGAGAAACCCTGGTCTA
This sequence comes from Pantherophis guttatus, assembly GCF_059756535.1. Lineage (NCBI taxonomy): Eukaryota > Metazoa > Chordata > Lepidosauria > Squamata > Colubridae > Pantherophis > Pantherophis guttatus. The sequence goes on along the minus strand of NC_142068.1, from coordinate 33,255,962 downwards.
AGTGCTATTGTTATTGCTATTGGGAAAGTTAAACCACCACATTCAGTTCAACAGTCATCAGCATGTTGTTAGCCTTTACAACTCAGTTTAATAATCAGCAGTAAAGATCCTATTCATGTTTAGCTTCAAGAAACTGGATATCTTTCTTGGTCATGCAAGTCAGGGAATTCTATGAAATATGCTCAGGATTGGAAGAGCAGTTCTATATGTTTTGGGCAAGGTTAGTCAGTCCAGAGAAAAATGCTTATTGATATTTTAATAGTGACCTGCAAGCTGACAACATCTAAGATACCTGCAGTACTTTTGCGTTTATGAACCAAGAACAATTATATATAATATTGTGGTGTAGGTCACCCAGTTGCTTTGATAGTCAGATGGGTGGCATAAAAATTTAATAAATAAATAAGCTAGCAATAGCAATATCATTTATATACCGCTCGGTAGTGCTTTACAGCCCTCTCTGAGCGGTTTACAGAGTCAGCATATTGCCCCCAACAATCTGGGTTTTCATTTTACTGACCTTGGAAGGATGAAAGGCTGAATCAATCTTGAGCCTGCCAGGATTGAACTCCAGAATGTGGGCAGAATTAGGCTGCAATACCGCTTTATAATCAAATTATTGGTTCTACCTGAATATCAGAATGCTACACTAGGAATGAAATCCTGTTATGTTTATTTAGTTCACCCTTACCCCATAATAGTAAATAGGTCTATAGTGCATACCATAAGAGCAGAAGTAGCCAAGATACAGATGTGAATTTATTGAAAGACTTCTGGGAGATCTACAATAGTTCGGTAAGCTTTTCTAATTCTCAATTGTTTAACAGCAGCAGCAATTAAATATCTCTCTTCTGCCCTGAACAGCATTGCTGACATGAAGAAACTGAGGTAAGAAAGAGTGACTTTGGAAGTAAAAGGACTGTAAAGCATCAATCATTTTAAGTGATCAAAACAAATGTCTATAGAGTCAGAATCTCTAAGCTTAAGCTTAAGTCTTTTGCTGCAGTTCTGGTTTGTGGAACTAAGAACTATTCAGAGTCAGAACAAACCAGTCTGTTTTTCACCTTTGCTAACAACCAAAAAATGTCAAACGCCTATTTGGAGGCTTTTAAAAACAGATTTTAAGAAGGTGGATATAAGAGAAGATTCTTTTTTTAAAAAAAGTTTTTTATTTTTTTTATTTTCTAACAAACATATCAATGCATGAGCAGTGTGGCACCTGGGTGTCACACATTCTTAATATGTATAAATATAAATGTGTATCGTTATTAGAAATATAAGAGAAGATTCTTAAGAGGCCAGCTGTTCCGACTCGTACCAACCTCCATGCCCCCATAGTCAGAAATTGGTCTGTCAACAATTAACCCATTTTGTTACTAAATTTGGCAGCACATCCTCAGGGTGTTGAAAGACTGTAAGTAGGGTTGGCAGAAATTTTCAACAATGTGCTGAGCCAAAATTAACTTTTCATTCAAAATGTTTTTAAAAGTAGATCTAATAAACCAAACTCTACTCACTTTGCTTACCAGATGTTTTCAAATCATCATCATCATTTTTTAAAAACTGAGTCTTATTCAACATTTTGTCATGTATTCCAACTTACCTACACTTGAAAACTTGATCTTGGAAAGATCTGTTTTTAATTGATGAGATTTTTGCAAAACTTTTATCTTCCTTGTTGGATAATGGTCCATCTGTAGTGAAGACTGGTGATTTGTTTATCCCCTTAAATTCAAGAGATGCCTTGAAAGGATTCCTCTTATCACCTTTGTGGTGTTTATTGCTGAGAAGTGAAGGCACAGATGAGATGGAATAACGCCTGACAGTCATAATGTTATCTGCGTAAAAAACATGCAGCATAAATGTTATTCCAGTTATACAGAAGATAAATAGTATTGTATTTATAATTTATTTATTTATTTATTGGTTCTATTATATGCTGCTCTTCTCTGGAGACTCAGGGCAGCTTACAATGCGTTAAGCAATAGCCTTCATACTTTTGTATATACCTGCTTAGTAGGGCTTTCAGCCCCCCCAAGCAGTGTTCTTTTTTATACAAGGTCAGCTTATTGCTCCCACAATCCGGGTCCTCATTTTACCTACCTCAAAAGGATGGAAGGCTGAGTCAACCTTGAGCCTGGTGAGATTTGAACTTGCAGTAATTGCAGGCAGCTGGTGCTATTTAACAGCACTTTAGTCTGCTGCACCACCAAGGCTCTTTGTAAACCACCCAGAGTCTCTTGGTTGAGTTGAGTTGGGTTGAATTGAATATATAGTTGTATATCTCTTAAACAGCCACCCACCCGTGAGCAATAAACATTAGGCAGTCCAAAATTTGATGAATATCTCACCACCATACCCAGAAACCATGAGTATGACAAATGTGATTGACTAGAAGAGAGAAATCAAAACAATCCATTTGATGTGGAAAAAGCAATAGACTACATGTGGAGAATTTATAATTCTATTATTGTTGATTCTGATTATTGCATTACAATTCAGCCCAACCAATAGTTAGGGATCATGGAAATTATAGCCCAGTTCATATAATTAGGGAAAATTATCTCACTTTGTTGGGAGAAATGTTAAGAGGCAAGTGAGATATAATATAGATATATTTATTCCAGTCTATCCATTTTTATTTTTTATTTTTCCCTTTCTCTAAGAAGAACTGTGTAGTGCACAGTCTTGGAACTGGACACTATGTCACTACAGAAAGTTAAATGGTAAATCATGATTTGCACTGCCTACCAAATCATTTGTTATCCAACCTGTTAAGATACTTATGTGAAGGTCATTTCTTGCCTAAAAAAGGGATATCAAGCAAAGTTTTTTCTTCATACAGGTAAAAGTGGTTCTGTTTAGATAATTTGTTTAGGATTCACATTTCTCTAGAAGTTCTGATTACCTCTGATCATAATTGTTCAATATATTTGGAAAGAGTAACAGTGAAACATTTACTGCAATTGAGAAATTATTTTTAAATAGTCCTCTTAATTTCCTTAATGATTATTTCCTTGTCACTCTAATGCCTTTAAGATATTTTGGCTTACAATTCTCATAGTTACCAGGCATAATGGACTTTGGGTATGCTGGATTTGAATTATGGATTGTGTAATACAACTCATCTTAAGAATTCAAGTTGGAAAAGACTCTATTGGAATTTGCAGTCTTTTCTTATTGGTGCATGTAAGCCTTATTTCATAAATCTATTATTATCACATATCTAGGAGAAATCCCATGGAATAAATCTTATTTGTACTACTACTATTATTATTTACAGTGCTTTGCTCCACCTTGAAAGTTGGTCCTGGATCTTTGCTATTTCACAGAGTCAGGCTTATTAAACATACATCAGATAATACAATGTTACAATTATCTGAAAATACCATTAACACCATGAGGCACAACTTTGTTACTTTCTACAGCTTTCATGTTACTTTGACTGTAGCCAAGTTCAGAATTCTTCATTTATATTTATATTAACAAGTTTTTAAAAGTACATATCAATTTCCCACTCCCTTGTCTTATTTGTGCTAATAGAACTTTTAAGGGAGATTAAATTTCAGGTTTGAAACTGTACAATTTAGCTCTTTGAGAAACTTTGCTGAAGAAAATGTCAATATTATTGGTGTAGTGAGAACATTAATATATGCCACTACTAATAAAATAAACCACTATGACATACCTAGGCTGAGGTCTGCCCTACAAGTAGACTGGCTGATTGTAAATCTCATTGCATGAGTTCCCAATTTCTTATGTGAGACAAATCTCACAAAATCTCACAATCTGCTGTTTTGTTTTGTTTTTTTCTTCAACTGATCCTTATTTTCAGATTTGGGTAACAACTTTGTTCCTCATTCTTATTTTTACAGTGTTAGATAAAGAAAATTTGGGCTGTAGAAGAATAAATGGAACAATGGAAACAATGCTTCTTTCAGAAAGTTCAGAGGAATCAAAAATATTTTATAGGTTCAGGTCAGTAGAGATTTTCTTGTGACATGCAATCTATGCTGCCTGGCGTCTAATTTTTTTTTTACCATTTCTAAACAACCTTTAGAATCTTTATTGCTGGAAAACATCATTATCTCCTTAACATCTGCAGTCTCACACATTATTCATGTAACTGGAAATATGGATTGTGTGATATATTTCAGGCTTAGTTAGAAAAAATAGGTTATCACTTAAACTAGTATTTTCCAACTTCTTATGACATTTTTTTAAGGGCTGACAATCTTCTTAGTCTCCAGATCATACAAGGAAATATGGAGGATAGTATTTCCAGCTCAATAATATTTGGGAGCTGGATTTTGAAAATGGATAACTTAGTTCACACAATATTCTAAGCCATGATAATGTGATTTGTTTGATTTTAGCGGAGTATATTGTGTGAAATATGTTCCACCAAAGTTTACTTAGTAAAATATTATTGAACAAAGCATAAATCAACACCATGAACAAATCCAGTTTTTGGCTTGTTTCTCTGACTCCAACAAAAGAAAAAGATGAACCAGAGAGTCACAAATTGATCATTGGCAGTTTTCGTTAAATGGTACCTTTTTGTTCCTGTAGAGTCAAAGCAGAGCCAGCTGAAACACTCCTGCGCAGAGCCACTAGAGACCCAGTGGTCTCTTCATCTGAGTTTGAGAGGCTCCAGGATTCTTCCTTTTGAGTGTTCTCTCTGGCAGCCTCTTCTCGCTTTGTTTCCTTCTGCCCACCAAACTGTAACTCCCCTCGAAGGGCTTGGTTTTCTTGTACTAGCTTGATGATCTCGGACTGCATTTCGTGGATGACTTGCATGAGCCTTTTGTGTCCCTCCATTTCTTCCTCCCACATGCTAGACTCCCAGCTCCAACACGGCTTTCTTTAAAAAGAGACCACGAATCCATAGTGAAGGGCTCAGGTGGCACATAAATGAATCCCAACAGAAAACACTCCCATCCTGCTTTCAGCATTGTGCCATCTTTCACCACTAGAAGAACTTGGATAGACTGTCAAGGCTTGAAGAAACCTCTCCATGATTTATTCATTCAGGGTTTCATTTTTCCAACTAAGCTTTACTTTGACAGTGGCCACTTTGGTGCAAAGACAGACAGAGGCCCTTCCTGTAGCACAAAGCTGATTTGTGTAGTGCAGCCACTATGAGAGCTACTAATAGAAGCATGCCCTCTGCATTTGCTTTGAGCCTCAGATTCACGGGGTATGCTGAGCGTTTCTACCCTAACACAAAACTATCTAAGAAGTAGTGAATGTTTTAGGTTCAGCATGATTCTGAGATGAATGCAAATTTATTCCACATGCCCTTCTTTATAGCCACACTGAACATTTGCTTCACTGCTCAGCTCTTCGTTTTGTTTTAAGATTTTATTCCGTAGAAACAAAAGTATTCCCATATGCAGGAACAACAATTCCCATTAAGGCATGACAATAACCACTCATGTATTACGCACAAATATCTTTCTAGCCTATTTCAGTTAGTATGATTTGTGACATTTGCTTGGGGAAAAAATGTGCGCAGAAGGTAAGTGGAGACAGATCAAGCATGAATCTTGCATTAGAATCGAAAGACAATATCAGAGGCAGCTCTTGTTACTTACTCTCTGTGTGTAGGTGCAGCATAATATCCCTGCATAGTCCTAAGACTCATCTCTTTTCTTTTTTGGGTTGGCATGACTAACATTTAGTACAGAAATTATTTCCAAGGCAATACCATTGGAAGCAATCTTTCATTTTTCTTTCTTTAATTGTTCAGGAAAATATATATTTTGATTTATTATGCAAAACAGCTGACCACGATGGAAATCATGGCTTAAATCCCAAGGAACATTAATAGAACACATATTTGTGCACACAGTGATTTATTAACGTTCATATAGACACTACTGAAAGATTACACATAAATTAGTAGTAACAGTATATTTGAAGCAGCCCAAAATTTCCTCAGAAGAAATTTAGTTGCTGTCTTCCTAGGAAATGGGATGTGTGACAAGATTATAAGGAAATGGGATGTGTGACAAGATTATTAAAGGATCACTGTGGAATAAGATAATTTATTTCTCTAATAATTTATTTCTCTAATAAATTAAAATGTATAAGGGAGCTTTGAGTGCAAAGCAATAAATAGTGTAATATCAACATCCCACAATATTCTTATTGTTGCATTTCATTGAATGCATAGTAACAGCATAAAATGACCAATGCTGCTTTCACTGTGGAACATCTCCTTGGAACTCTTGTCTGCTTCATTCATTCACTATAGTGGTGATATATGTCCCAACCTCTTCCTTTTCTATAACTCTTAGAACTGGTTTTCCTCCAAAAAGGAAGTTTACTGAGTATGCTGATACCACTGTGGTGTAGGTGGTGGAAAGGGGAAAATCTTGGTGGACAAGGGCCACATCGGACCCTGACAAGTGCTGAATGCTTAGCTGTGGTTTTCATCTGTTTCTTAGTTCAAAGCCATTAGTTTTCACAATTACTTTTCAGGACTCTGAAGCAGTAGTGGGTTCCACTTACCTTTGCTACCAGTTCGGAACTGGGAGCAAGCATATGCGTGCGCTTGCTTTGCCCATGTGTGGCACTTTTGCGCATACGCAGAATGTTCTGCACATGTGCAGAGCATCTGCCATGATGTCCGGGCAGGTGGATGGAGCCTCCCACTGCCACCACTACCGGTTCATCCAAACTGGGGTGAACCGGTAGAAACCGACCACTGCTCTGAAGGACAGGGGTCATGTGTTATATAGCCACCCTATTTCAGCCCGTTGCTTGACTCCTGACTTGACTACATATGAATACTTGGTCACCTATTTGCTTTCTTTTTCCTTAGTTTCTTGCTCGATAATCAAATGCTGCCATGGAATTATACTGTGATCTAGTTTGTATAGGCAACAACACTGCTTGGCTTGGCAGGGAGAGGACTGACTTATTTCCAGGGTTCCAGCTTTGTGTGCACACAACTGTGATGGCCAGAGAACATTAGCAGATGTGAAAACTCGATACTCAGCTGTTTTGGCCTGCAGGAGTTCAAAAGTTGATCTGCTCTTGTGTTGGAAGCAGCCAGGTTACTAATAGACAGCAGATTAGGTCAGAGGGGATGGCAAGGAAGTCACCTTGCCTTTTTGTCTTGGTTTAATAAGGCTTTTTGTAGAGCAGATTGCAGTAGATGCACGCTGATGCATTTGCAGAAATGCTTGCTTTCAACTTTGCAGGGACTACAGCAGGAACCCTTAGCTTCCAGATTTGTGCACTGCTGATTTACCAGGCTGGAACATTGAACACGAGAGTATTGCCTCTCCTATGAGTAGAAGTCCAGTTTTGCTGTGCAAAGCCTTCACTGTAAATGTGAATCAACTTTGTGGACACAAGCTGAAACCCTGCAAGAAATCAGCCCCATTCTATCTGGAGAATCTAGCTGATGGTTTATGGAGGCAAAGATTTACCAAAATTCATTTTCACCAGAACCCTTCCCCTTTTTGCATAAACTTCTGCATGCAGAGACGAATTGTGGCACAGATTTGTCTGGTTCTGCCTGAAGCAGGGCTGATAGCAGAGTTCTGATAGGACTCTGGGCTGCATATGTAGATAAAGAATTCCTTGAGGTACACTGGTAACTGGCACTCTCCATATCATCAAGAAGAAGCTTATTAGTTTTAATCATAGGAGGTTGTCACAATTCATGTTATTAGTTCAGGGGCACAGCATCTTTGGTTTAGCATGATATGTGAACCTAAATATTGTAACTTATAAATTACAGCAAGTCTCCTCCTGTAGAATGAAGCTAATTAGTTGTGTCTAATCAACAATCCCTGCCTAAAAAGATTAGGACTTAGTGCAATATGGAATCTAGTTACATTCTACTCAAAGTGACACTATCCTAGAAGGGATTAAGAAGTTATCCTGCTGCTGTTGCAGACTCCATGAAAGACACTCACTGCAATGAAAAATAACACTTGAAATAAGAAAGTCTATAGAATATAACAGATAATTTTATATAAGAGACAACCCTAGAAACGTTTAAGGTTAACTTTCAGTACTCCCTGGACATGGAAGTTGCAAATTAACTCTCCTAATTAATTTTTCCTTTCAAAAAATACACAATCTGTTAAAAAGGGTTTAAAAGTGTTACTTGGAGCCCTGACAAAACACTTATAAAACACCTCTTGACACTGTGAAAGCAGAGACACTTTTTTTCAAGCTCTCTCAGCTGTTAAGGTAGTGTTTCCTGCCAGTCTCTGCATATACCAGTACAACCCCCACCCCACCCCATGAAACCACAAGTTGGGGTCCCTTAGAAGTTGATGCCATAATAGATACTGTACATCACCACAGAGAATCAGATTTGTCAATAAATAGATTTTTTAAAGACACACACACGCACACACAAAATATACTTTCACTCCATATTTTAGTGTTTTAGATGCATATTGCAGCCTATGACTAAAGGAGGATGTGTTATGAATTTGGAATGTGGTTCCTAAAAGCATCTTTTCTGTAGACAGTGACAGTCACTTTGCTATTGGAATTGCTAAATAGCTGCTTCTAGCAATTTGCTATGCCAAGCCTAGCTCTACGTTCCGCAGTTTAGACAGGTCAACCCTTTCCTATTTCAATAAAAGCTAAATCACTTTACACATGATAATTGCATTGTTCAAACATATTCATTGCAAAACTCTCACAAATGGTGAATGCACACATTCTGATGGTAAAACCTCTAAAGTGAGACAAGTTCTCACTTTATATATTATGCATAATTTCAGACTTAATTGACATGGTAGTAGTAGTAGGGTTAGCTGTGGGGAATGTGTTTTTTTCCCCTTTTATTATTGGGTGCATTAATATTCCTGCTTCTAACACAATAATTCAACACAGATAGAATTGATGGAAGTTGTTCTGAACTGATGGGAGTTGTAAACCAACATATCAACAGAACACCAGGTTGGGAAATAGCTGAGGAAGAAATGGGAAACCATGGGACATGCCTTAAAGCATTGTGGTTAAGTTAAGCATTTGGCTACTTCAAAATCATTATCTGGGCATTGAATTCTGAACTGTTAGAACCTACAGATAGTCCTTGACTTACAACAGGGGTGAAATGTAAAATTTGTTACTACCGGTTCTGTGGGCATGGCTTGGTGTATGTGTGGGTAATGTGACTGGGTGGGCATGGCCAACTTTTTTTTTTTTAACTTTTCAAAGCATTTTTTCTAATGCTTTGAAAAACCTCTCTGATGATCAGCCAATTCAGCTGGGATCATCAGAGATGATTTTTTAAAAATGCTTTGAAAAGATTCTCTTGCGATCAGGCAACTCAGCTGGGATCGTCAGAGACTTTTCAAAGCATTTTTTTTACCACCTCTTTGGCCAAGAGGTTGCAGAAAAAAATGCTTTGAAAAGCCTTTGATGATCCCAGCTGAGCCACGCGATCATCAGAGGCTTTTTTTTTTAACTTTTAAAAGCATTTTTTCGTCGGAAGAGGTTGTAGAAAAAATGCTTTTAAAAGTAACAAAAAAAAAAGTCTCTGATGATCGTGCGGCTCAGCTGGGCATGTGGGGGGGGCACAGGGATTTTTGCTACCGGTTCTCCGAACCACCCGCCTCCATCGCTACCGGATCAGGTGATCCAGTCCGAACCAGGAGCATTTCACCCGACTTACAACCATTTGTTTAGCAACTGTTTGAAGTTACAATGGCACTGAAAAAAATGACTTGCAACAGGTACACACCCTTACACAACATCCCCATAGTCACATGATCAAAATTCAGGCACTGAATTGTCAACCAGCATATATTTATGAAAGTTGCAGCATCCCAGAGTCCCATGATAGCCAGTCACATCCTTCCCAGCTGACAAGCAAAGTCATTGGGGAAATCCGGATTCACTTAATGACCTCATGGTTCACTTAATTGCAGTGATTCGCTTAACAACCATGGCAAAAAGGATCACAAAAATCAGATACAATTGACTTTCACAACTCTTTTTCTTTTCCATACTCTCTCTACATTTTATTTCTATAATTAGAGAATAGATTGAGAGAGTTTGGATTTTCCCAAGCAGATCTCCTACATATGCCACATAAGTAGCATTTGTTCTGCCCAAATTACCTTTCTAATTGAAGCAGATTTTTGATATGGACCACCGAAGAACTCTCACCTGCAATTTTATTTCTTTTATCTACTCTTATTATTATTATGCTTGGACACACAGTCAGTTGATTATACAGGATTTGGCATTTTTTTTATTCACCTATTTAGTATTTCACAAGAACCTGGACTAGGTAGATCTTGTTATTTGATAGTGTTAAAGCATCATCGTAGGACGTAAGCTACTCCAAGTAAAGCTGTCTTTTGTAATTGACTGATTATGTCAATGCCAGTGTTCAAGTGGTGCTTTGGTTTGGTATTGTACCCAAGATACCTTGGACTATTGTCTTTCTCTTATATTCTGCTGTCTCCAGATATTACAGCATCCAGACATTTTTTTGACTTTCTTATCAACAATTGTTCAGTCTCGGTTCTTACGTTAGTTCTATTTGTCGGGGATCTTCTTAAATGTAGAATTATGCTCTGTTTTGGGGTAAACATGCCAGGTGTTTATGCGTGGGTGACACCTGATGCTACTGAAGTCATTTATTAAATTGTGAAAACCGGTGAATGAAGCCAGAAAAATACCTGTCCAAGCCACCCTGTAATTTAATAAACTTTTCTAGTAAATGTTGAGTATAATTAGTCTGCACAGAATGAATCTTATTAAACGTTAAATGCATTTTCCTCTAATTTGAAATTTAAACCTTTGCTTGTGGCTTGGTGTCACAGAAGATGCAATTGAACATAAAATATGCATAATTCTTAACTCCTTTAGGGGTGCTGGGATGACATCAACTAATGCATAAATAATAATTTAGCAGATTCAGAGAAGTTGCATTTGTCTAATTTTGACTGTGTGCAGAAAGCTCTTGCTATAGAAGTCTAAGGAGGGAAAATGCTGTAGAAAATTTATAGTACTCAAAAATATCAGTTTCAGTCCATATAAAAATGGCTGTTCACACCCCATCCCCATGTTAGATTATTTGGCCTATAGGATTAATCTGCCTTATCAATACTCCCTTCAAACCCAGTGCCTGTACTTCCTAATAATTGATCAATAGCATCTGAAGCAAGGCAGGACAGCACTTAGAAATGGAAGAATTCTTAAACAGAAATTCTGTTTTTAATAGTCCTTCAAAACTATAATATGCTGTAATAAGACTATGCTTTCTAATCTAGCAATACAAACATGGATAACTCATGTTAAAATGTTATTTATTTATTTATTAGCCTATGCATATTATACATGACTAGCAATATATATTAAAATTTCATCTAGATTAGTAGAATCCAATAAAATATAAATGTTAAAAAAGATCTACGATAAAATATCAATGTCTAGGCCAGTGTTTCTCAACCTTGGAAGCTTGAAGATGAGTGGACTTCAACTCCCAGAATCCCCCAGCGCTGGCTGGGGGATTCTGAGAGTTGAAGTCCATCCATCTTCAAGCTTCCAAAATTGAGAAACACTGGTCTAGGCCATCTAACCATTGAAGCATAGCATTGTTTATATTTTAAAAATCAGATACTAGACAAGTATACTGTATGCCTTCAGTTTACAGCTGATCACAATGTGATCTATGGTGAGTGGGATCCTGTAGTCACGCTGAGGGGAGGATACTGTGTCCCACTTATACAGAGAGTCCAGGTAGATGCCGTGTGAGGTGCAAATTCTATTCAGGATTGTCCATTGCTGACACGGTAGTTCAAAACCTGGCACATTTTTTGAGGGGGGGGTCATTTATATGTCTTCCTATGACTGGACGTTCAGCGACCCAATTGGCTAATTGTTTTTATTCAGTCATTGGCTGCATTGCATTTGCTATGTTTTTCCTGATTATGAAAGCAACACTGTTCCATCATTTTCATGTCTTGAGTTGTAAATAACATGTTTTTCTGACTGAAATTTTCCAGTTCTAAGAAATTCTAACGAAGTTGGAAGGGACTTTGGAGGTTTTCAAGCAGGAAATCCTATACCATTTCAGACAAATAGTTGTCCAATTTCTTCTTAAAAACCTCCAGTGTCAGAGCTCCCACAATCTCTGGAGGCAAGTCATCCCACTGTTTAATTGTTCTAACTGTCAGGAAATTTCTCCTTAGTTCTAGGCTGCTTCTCTCCTTGATTAGTTTCCATTCATTGCTTTTTGTCCTGCCGTCAAATGCTGTGGAGAATAAATTGACTTCTTTGTGGCAGCCCCTCAAATATTAGAATATTGCTACCATGTTATTCTACCATGTTATTCTCTTTATTAAACTAGACATATCTAGTTCCTGCAACTGGATTTTTCATGTTTTATCCTCTAGTCCCTCAATTATCTTTTTGCTTTTCTCTGCACCTTTTCTAGAGTCTCAATATTTTTTTATATCATGGTGACCAAAAGTGGGTGCAATATCCAAGTGTGGTCTTACCAAGCATCGTAATCTTGATTCTATACCTCTGTTAATGCAGGACTGTGCTGGCTTTTTTGACAGCTGCAGCACACTGCACCTTATATTTAAGTGATTGTCCACTAGGACTTCAAGATCCCTCTCAAAGTTCCTACTACTGAGCCAGGTACCACCTATTCTATATCTATGCATTTGGTTTTTCTTGCCCAAAGGTAAAACTTTTCTCACCATTGAATTTCATTTTGTTAGATAGGGCACAGTGTTCAAGTCTGTTAAGATTCTTCTGTATCTTGAGACTGTCTTCTGGAGTATTGGCAATTCCTATCTGCTTATTGTCATCTGCAAATTTGATGAGTTCCCATTCTTTTCCTCACCTAAGGCATTGACAAAGATTTTGAAGAGTACTGCCCCTAGACAGAGTCTTACTCCACTTACCCCACTGCATATTTCCCTCAATGTGTAGTCAATTCATTTTTCAATATGTTGAGTTTATATTCCATGTTCCTACTGGAATTCGGTCTTGAACCTTTGGATTTTCTTTTCCTGCTTCACAGCATCAGCAAGAAGGTATCTTGAAAGCTTTAATCTAGCCATTACTTAAGTACTATTCTGAAAGATCCTAAGATCTTCCTCTGAGGCATCTTAAGCACTATATGACCTGCAGGGCCCATCATAGCAGGACTTTTGTTGTGGGGGGTGGGCGGAGGAGAATATTAGCATTTTGCATCATCTGCAAATTTGGAATTATCCCCTCCATCTCTTATCCAAGTGATTAATTAACATTCCATGTTGTGGAATCTTTAATAAGCACTCTTTGAAAATGAGTTTAGATCTACACATCACTTTAACTATTATGCCATGTAGCCTATATTTAGCTACTGACCAGAATTCCATGCATTATCTTGACAAACACTTTCTAAAATCAAAATGTAGAGGTGTATGGAGATAGCCTTGAAGTAGGTAGGCAACAGATTTTTTAAAAAATCAGTTTAGCCTGGAAAGACAGGACAATCTGCCTGAGGAAGAAACTTTCTTGAATTGACTTCTTTGGTATAAGAGGGAGGGAGGGAGGGAGGGAGGGAGGGAGGAAGGAAGACCTGGTGAAGCTTTCAAAATTCAGCAATAGAGTTCTGATTGTTTTATGATATCTGTTTCCTGACATGGCTTAGGTTTACATCATGAAAGGTTGATGTAAAATATGTTGGGGCTACTTTTTTAAATGAGCAATTAGTAAATTGTGAGAACACAGCTTGCTAATGGCTCATTTTAAAAAAAGTTAAGACTTGATGTTTACAAATCCAGTTTTATTTCTTATAATTACTGCATGGCTTTCCGTTTCCTTCTTAAAGATACAAAAAAAATTGGAAGCAAAGAATTGCATCAGCTTTAATGATTCATGGAGAGGTGTTTATTTTAAACTCCCATGTGTTAGGAAGCATCTCATTTGAATGATTTTATCACCCTCATAATCATATTAATCAAATTTTATTTAAATTTTATTTTATTTTCAATTAAAGTAGAGCAACTGTAATAAACAGTTTACCAAGCCTTCTCCCTTGAAAGACTGTATATCCCCACCTACATCTACTAGGTGTCTTGTTCTCACAATACAAATCTACACTTCAAAGCAGGTCCTTTAACGTTGGGGAATGTTCAGCTAGGCAGAGAGGAGAACTCAATGTGGAATTAGCTTTGAATCATTGTGCAGCCATAAGAGACCCAGGACTGATCTCTCCCCCCACCATGCCCCCTCCGGCAGCTCCATGAAAGCTTATTTATCTGTTCCCATCAGAAGGCAAACAGTCTGGAGAAATTCCTGTATTATAAGCATAATACAATAAGATAATTAACTTTATCTTTACACCTGTGGATCTGATTGCTTGTGCCTGATGTTTACCTCTATACAGGTACTCAAAATCTATTCAGTATTGCTGCAGAAAATATAAGTATTCCCTGATACCAGAGTTTTTTGATTAATAGAAATGTATTTGAACAAAACAATGGCTTATTCATCATTAATCAAGTTAGTGTCAGCACTCTAAGCTACATTCACTCCAGTGCTGACATAAGGAAGAGGACGCTTGACTCTTCACCTACTTATTTTCCCTGAAGATATTATCCCCTAGGAGATGGGATGAGAGGGGGGACATTCCTGTGAGCTGAAGTAGTAGATATGGGGAGAGTGACTTGGAAGATGGCCAATTAGATGCAGAGAATTGGGGAACGGAAAGGGAGGGTTTGGGGTCAGAAGGTCAGTGCTGACTGTGATGGAGTCGGGGACAGATTGTTGTGCTCAATAAATGAAGGATTTCATCAAAGACTATTTGTTTGGAAATGCAATTTATTTGAAATGACATCGTAACCTGACAGAGTGTGACAGAATTTCTCATCAGAACAACATTGTTATAGATACACCCTAGATCCAAAATGTGAACTTAGTGAAAAAAAGTATCATGCTTGCAACAACAGCTTTTATAAATCAACTGGTTTGACTGCAATTATCATTAATTTTTTATTGTCTGAGATACAGTGAAAAATGAAAAAGCACAGTTTAAGTGGTTTTGTCCAAGTTAGTTTTGTAACTGAACTTACCTCTCATATTTTTCGAGGTCTTGGATCTCCAGAGGCTTTGGATTTGTTACATTTCTGAGAATTGTTTTCAGAACACATTAGGAATGTCCTAGACATGCAAGGCTGCTGTCAGCCCATCAAGGTAGTTGAGAGAGGAGATCAAATTATAAGAACTAGCACCACTTTATTGTATAGTTACAGTAACATATCTTGCAAGTCTGAAAGCAATTCTCCCTTCCCTTGCTTTTACTTTCAGAGAATTAGGGAGAGTTTCTTCTGAGGTACTTTCTTCAACCCCATTTCTTTTGTGGGCTGAGATAACTCTTGTCTGACCATTGCTATGGCTGCAGCCCTTTCTTGGGTCTCCCAAGGTTACTCTATCATGCAATTGAACTATCAATTACAGAAAAATTTCAAAATGAGATAGACTCTTCTGTAGTTTAATAGACTGAATTATACCTTAACACATGTTAATTCTCCAAAGCACCTGAGGGTAGAACAAGAAGCAATGGGTGGAAACTAATCAAGGAAAAAAGCAATTTAGAACTAAGGAGAAATTTCCTGACAGAACAATTAATCAGTGGAACAACTTGCCTCCAGAAGTTGTCAATGCTCAACACTGGAAGTTTTAAAGAAGATATTGGATAACCATTTGTCTGAAGTGGCATAGGGTTTCCTGCCTAAGCAGGAGGTTGGACTAGAAGACCTCCAAGGTCCCGTCCAACTCTGTTATTCTGTTCTGTTCTGTTCTGTTCTGTTCTGTTCTGTTCTGTTCTGTTCTTCTATTCTATTCTATTCTATTCTATTCTATTCTATTCTATTCTATTCTATTCTATTCTATTCTACTCTACTCTACTCTACTCTACTCTACTCTACTCTATTCCAAATTGCAAATTAGCAGCCTGAAGTATGGGGAACTACCTGGTAGAGATAAGGAAATTCAATATGCAAAGATCTACTTCTGGGCTATAGCTAAGACTTCAAATATGGCATTCCACATGAGCTTTTAAAACCAATACTTGTTAGCTATGTTTTTTTTAATTTGCTGATATGTACTTAATTTTCATACTTATTCAGAAACAATTCCTCTTAAATTCAGTGGAATTACATGTTCATTCTTAGTCTGTACTGGAAATGGATTAGGGAAAATTTGATTCCAATCAAGAACCCATATCTTTCCTGACATGCTACCAATATTAGAGGAAAAGAACCTCCCACTTATACAGATAAAAAATAAACTTCAAATATCTGGAATTGGTTCCACCAACATAGATTATTTTGCTACTAAGATTAATCAGTTATATCACAACTTTTATTGTAAACTAGCAAAACACTCTATGGATTCAATGAAAACGGTAATAATGATGAAAAGGATTTTATTCCTAATGTGTAAATAATGCTTCTAAAATTAAACTAGCAATGCAATAAGTTGGCAAGAAAAATACTGTGAAACAATAGTGTTACTAGCCTGCCGATATAACAAATTAAACCAGACAGATAGGTGTTTCTTGTTATAGTACATTTTTCTCAATAGTAGGGTTGCTATAATTACAATTCCACTAGGTCTTTTTTTTAAAGTTATTTTGCAAGGCATTTCTTTTTAGAAGCAGCCTTTCTCTCCCAATCTCCCCCATTTATTTATGAATAAACAGAGCTTTTCCTTACCAGCATAAAAACTAGATGCGTCCATCTTTTATTTGGTCATGTAGCTCAAGAGGATGTGATATACAAGCTAATTTTCCTGTCAAGTAAGCACTTAACTATGTATATTGTTTTATAAAAGATGAAACATTGTTTCATAAAAGATAAAAAAATGCTCTATAACAGCATTAAGCAAGTTCATGATATCACAATACAAATGGGAAAGGAAACTGGAGTGGGACTGGTCTATAATTGTACTATTATCAGTTATCACAAAGATTTAATATGTATATCCCATAAAGAGTGGTAAGAGATGAAAATGTGTACTGTATTATATGCTGTATTTAAATATATGATGCCATAGTATCTTGTTCCTTCTATTTGGAGAAAGTCTGAAGAAATTAAAACAGGAAAAAAAATGACACAGCAGAACGAAAATGAGAGTTAGATTCTATTCTGTTGGAAAAGAGTGATTTGGTACTCTGTATTTTAGCCTTTTACTTCAGAAATGATATATCTGAGTCAATTAAATTGCAACTATTAAAGTCCCCCATCTCCATTTCAGTGGATAGAAAATGTACAGCTCCTTGGAAAAAACACGATTTCAAACACATCACCAGCTATGTGAGAATGTATTGAAGCAATGGTAGTAGTATAAGTGGTGATTAAAATTAAACACCCGCTGCAAGCCCAAATGATTTAGCCAATAACACAAACACAATTTTATACACATAAACAAATATTTTAATATAGCCGCATCTGAAATGTTATCGACATTTTAGTCATGTCAAATATTAACTATTTTTTGTAAAAATGACGTACTTTACACATCTTTTATTTACAACTTTAATATACTTAAATGTTATAAAACATCCACTTTTGACTTTTAAAATATATGTATACTAGGACCTGTATTAGATTATATTATTATTTATAGCAAACGTAAGGTTTGCTGTGAAACTAAATATTCAATGGATATTTCATTTCAGTCTATTTACTAAAGACTGGCCCATAATAAAGAAAATCATAGGAAATATGCAAATATCAAGAAAGGCAATAACATTGAAAAAAAAATCAAATTGACTGTTTTTCTTAAATTGACACATAAAATTGTTCAATAAATAAAAAATAATAATGTAATACAGTTGTGGTATCCTCCAGAATTTGCCTACATTGTTTTGCAAAATAACGCCAAAATTCTCCAGTTCATAATCAAAGGCAGTTATGAAATATCTGCATTTGATGAAAGCAGTGATCCAGGTGGGGCAGTGATTGTTCTACTGATTGCATGGGAATAAGGTGTTTCCACTCCTGGATGCTTTGCAGAATCCTCCTTGTAAGTGATCTTGAAAACAGATGGATACATAAAGAAATAAGTAATCCTGAGTAAATAAGTAAACATGTGGAAAAATTAAGCTCACTCTAAACCAGGGATGTCAAACTGGAGGCCCATGGGCCGGATGCGTCACATGCAAGCCACGCCCACCCCACTTCCACGAAGGGAAAAAAACACTGTGATATGTCACATGATGGCAATGTGACAGGACGAGTTTGACACCCGTGCTCTAAACTATACTTTTAGGAACCAACTTGGTCAGCTTTTTTTATCTATCCTGTTAAGGTTTTTAACAGCTACTCTATGAAAGAAAGTTTTGTTTTGTATTTTGACATCTTCCCCCAACAGGATTCCAACTTAAAAAAAAAGACTTTCTTGTTTAGCCTCCAATTGTGTAGCATATATGCTAGATTATATTTTGACATTTTTATGAAGTACATACATGTATGAATTTAGCCCTGCTGGCTATGAACATCATAAATAAACAGTGTATCACCTATTTATTTGCTGCATTTAACATTTAGCTGCAAATGGAAGCCAGATGTGGCCATAATAATAAACAGTTAACTAATAAATAGTTAAATAATAAATAGTAAACTAATAAATAGTTTACACCTACATCCCACATGAATCAAGCAGCTCTTTCTAATATCTAAACATAAAGCATGAATGTATTTAAACACTTATTTAAACATTTACTCCTACATCAGCACTGGAGATATGTATAGTACATCATGCACGATCCGCTGAGAAGGCCCCAGGGAAAAGCCTACTCCAGACATGCAACCCCACTGCAAGTGCCAAAGAAGAAATATCATGCCTAAATAGGACTCTTATGAAACTTAAGTGGGTCTATTAAAAATGAACATTGGAAATAGACCGTGGCTATTAGTCCATGAAGTCCTAGACAAGAATGCCTGGCATATTATTACAGTTCCCCCTGATCCTGTATTATATTTCATGCTTCCCAAAAGAATGACTAATGCCCATTTTTCTGCTAAGCATCTCTCACTGGCTATGCATCTCTCACTGGTGATGCATCCTTATTAAATGTTAAAAGAGCAGTCGGTGAAAATACATGACAGTAAAAGAACAGAGAGCAAAAAGAAAACCAAACATACCACTTTTGGCTATGGTATTGAGGGAAATGTTAGACAGTGAAGCAGAAAAGTTGTATAAGCACTGACCATGACAGAGCTGCCAGAAAAAGAGAAAGAAAGATGTTGATGGAAATGCCACAGTCAGTGGACGTAGAAACACAATAGTAATGAAGAACACATAGGATTTCAATGCCTGTATGTAAAATACCATTAAGTACACCGTGACACAATCTGTGTTGATGTGGTAAAAACACAACAGGAAACTTGTAAGGCTCTGGAGGTGACTAACTATGGAGGGCTGTAATCACAGAACTCTTATACTATCCTCTCTGAATTGAATGGGGTAGGAGGCATTAACTTCTCAGAAGTTACAGAAAGTCCATCAGGCCTCTTGGGATGCTTCTTGATAAATAGTGATAAATGAAACAGCAACATAGTTTTTTATGGTTTATATAGATGGAGAGATGTCAAACATGACTTAGTATAACCCAAAGCAGCAGCAGCAACAACAACAACAATAAAACAAAGGATTGATAAGGAAACAGTAACATCCCTATTGATTAATTTAGGTAGGAGTTAAGATATACACCTGAAAATATTATTCATCCAGTCCTGCTACTAATATGGGATTTTTTACCCAAGCAGGTTTTCTTTAAATCTTAAATGTATAACAGGATGTCCTGATAGTGAGTTCTCAATTGTTTTCACAGGCTTAGCTTCATCCTGTAATCCATCTGTGTTTGGTATATATGATTGGGAAGGACAAAAGCCTTTGATATGCCAGATAGAATAACTGTGGTGTCTGCTCAAAGTGTAAAGAATCAAGGAAACCTCCTCCACTTTGCTCTTGAGATTTTATTTCCTCTCCCTGTGTGGGTATATGGTATCATATATAGCCTTTGACAGAAGAAAATGGAAGTTTATCTGTGAGTAATATTTTCCGGCTTTTTTTGTATACTATGACTTATTCTTACTTCTAGATATAATAACAGACCAGCATCCAATTTGATATTATCCTGTGTACATAGAGTCCAATGTAACCGGCTTCTACTTTTCACAAACTGTGCAGACAAAGATCAAAATATATCCAATAGTATATCAAATCCCAATATGTTCCTACATTGTTAAGCCTTTCATGGAATGATTGGCCTAAAAAGAGTCACTGTATGCTTTTCTGAATAATGTCAACTTAAAAATACCAAATAGATAAATAATTGTCAGAATTTAAGGAAGGAAGGAAGGAAGGAAGGAAGGAAGGAAGGAAGGATCAACCTATATAGATTATAAGAATTAGTCAGCATGATAGATTTTTTCTTCTTCTGATTAGTGTTACTCTTAAATGATAGAAATCAGAACAGGAGTGAATAAAAATGGATTAGCAGATGAAAGAAGGTAAAAGAGATAGGAGTATTTGAAATGAGAATATCCTTTAGACCAGGAGTGTCGAACTCAAGGCCTGGGTGGCCTGCAGGACCATCCTGGAAACAGCAAAGGACCAGCCCACGGTGCCTCTTCACTGAAAATGGAGCTCCATTTTAGCTGGCAGACGGCTGCAGGAGGCAGTCACTGCCGCAAACATGTTGAGTTGGCTACGCCTCCTGGTCCCCTGAGGTCAAATACAACCCTGATGTGGCCCTCAATGAAATCGAACTTTACACCTCTGCTTTAGACCAAGAAAAGAAGTTTGGAAATTAGGAACCTTGTGGGTTTTCCAATTTCTCAAGGTGGTTCCCCAATTAGGGTTTAGGCATTGTTTATGTGACAACTCTTTGGAGCTGAAAACAAAATGTTGAAAGAGAATGGCTAACCTGTTCATTCATAACCTCTGAGAGCTCACTGAGCATGTTCTTGTAATGAGATTTCATTTCTTCCTGATATTCCAGCTGATCCTCCTTAATAAGGCGTTCATTAACTTCAAGAGCTTGTCCACATGCTTCTGCAAATTGTCTGCAAAGCACAAAAAACCTCATATCTTTAATGTCAAGGCAATGTGTTATTGTTTCAAATATAAAATAGTATTTTGATTTTATTATGGATTAAAATGGTGTAATCATAATGGACACAGAAAGGTAGTTTAGACTTTTTGAAGAATTCTGTATTTGCCACCTGATGTTTTGTTAAACTCAACAAGGCAGTTATCCTTGTATTTGTTTATCTCTATCTACATATATCTCTATGTCTGTCTATCTCTCTCTACATCTCTCTCTCTTATCTATCTAATATATTGTAAAACTTACCTGAATATTTCTTTTAGAAGTTTAACTTGGTTATCTGGGTATTTCTTAGCATTGGTTTCTTCAAGAAATGCTCGAGCATAAGCCATTGGTCCTGCATTTACCTGCAAGTCAAAGTGTGCTATGTTATACTGAGGGCTGAGGGCTAGTGCTGGCAAAGGCAGCTTAAAACAATTTTTCTTCTGTCAGTGCCTGAAGTCCTGATCTTGTTCACCTGCTGCTGAAGAGTTTTCTAAATTGCAGATACAATACAGAAAGGAAACACTTGAAGATCAGATATGCAAAATGGGAGGCTTGCTTTAGTGATTACCAGAATCTTCCCAAGATTGGGTGATCAAAATGTTTAGTGCCAATATTAAGGCATCCATTTCATTCTTTAAAACAACTTGAATAAATCTCCTAAACTGGAACCTCAACCCCAACATGCTGTAAAAACAAACAAGATGTCTCTCAAACTGTGGGAAATAATGAAAGGGTAGCCAGCTTAAGTTCACTGTATCAAATAAAAATATTATCACACTAAAAGCACAATAGATAAAATTAAATATGAAAACAGTGTAGTAGACTAAATTTCAGCTATCAAAATAAAAGTTAAATTGTAATGAAGCTAGTTAACTCTTAAAAACTTTTAATTATTAACACAGCCTTTAGTTCTGTTCTTCTGAGTCTAGCACAATGTTATCAGTATTCGTCTTCACTTTTCCTCTAAGATAGATTTTCCACTGCTCCAATGCTTTCAGACTCATCTGAAAAGGAAGCTTTTTTTTTTTTTTGATGTTGACTCACTCATAATGATATACAACTTATAGCAGGCATCAAAAACTCTGTGGAAGGGGATACAGTGGAGGTAGCTGAATCCTAAGGTAGATGCATCAATCTTTCTAAAAGAGGGATAATGATGCACTTATCAGCACCACACTCCCGTTCTACCCTTTGGCAAACCTAGCAAGGATATTAAGAAATGGGAACTAAATCTCAGATTCAAAAGAATAAGCATTATAACATTAATAAAATTATGTTCAGAATTAATTAATGTTATAATGCTTCTTTTGAATTTCCAGCAGGTCAGGTTGTAACAACAGAAGAAGAGAAAGATTCTGTTTCCTATTATAAAATCCTAAATGTTAAATCTTTTAAACTTGAGAAAAGGGCTGAACCATATTTACCTTGACACTGACGCTTCCTTGTAGCTTCAGCTGGAGTCGAATCATATCTACCTCTTCCATTGTGCAAAGCTGTTTGAGTTCTGAAATTTTTTTGGACATTTCATCAATAGCTACTTCTATGGGGTTCAGTTCTGTGCTGGTCTGGTTTATAACTTGTATTCTTTTCTTCACGTATGGAAATAAATGGCTAGCTGCAGTCAAAACAAGATAAATACATCTAAGGAAGGTTTATTTAATGTAATATATATTCATAATTAAAACAAAGCAATAATTCATACAATACATGCATGAATAGTTCCATTCTCTCATTCTTTGTATGTATGTATCTACAGTATGTGTGGGTGTATTCATGTATGTAAGTGTATATTTATATTTTTCTAAAAGATTGTAAAAGAATTATTTGCTTTTGTTAATCAAATTCCAGAATAGGTATAAGAATATACCTATAGTTATTTTGTAGATATTCATTCTTACTTTGTGGATACTATTTTTCATGTTACCTCAATGTATTTGAAGTAGTAGCATAAGGTATATAATGAATAAATCAGGTATAAATAAGTAACAAAAAATGGTCTTGCTTCAGTAATAATTTTAATATTATTTTAATAGTTTGTAAATATAAATTAATATTATTGGGTCAAGTAAAATGCTAAATAAACATAGTTCTAAATATATGATATTCTGTTCTAAATCAAAATATTTTGAAGCATATCCATCGGCAATTAGATAATTAGTAATGTGTTACAAAGTATTTGTAACTATTGTTGTAAATAATAAATAACTAATTGCTGTGCTGAGTCAATTGGATTGAGAAGGGTGGCTTTACTGATTGAAGAAATAGTAATAATTTCTGCCCTTCCCTTCTTTTGTCCCCCTTCAGGTCAGTGTTGATTATTGTTGACTACCTGAAATTTTTGAAAATAATTTGTTATTGCCTTCTACCTAGGACTGAGAGGGAAAGACAGGTGCAAAGTTACTGGTCTTGTACCTAAAGCAAGACCAGCACTTGTACTTCTGGTTTCTACTGTGGTGCCCTACCCATTACACCAAACTGTTTTTCTCTCTTATTCTCTCTGCGGACCTTAACACTTCGAAATCTTAACACTGAAACAAAACAGTACAATTTAGGTCATTGGTTTTTTGGGGGGAGTGGTTATCCAATGGTCTCCTGTGGACTTTCAGAAGGTTCAGGGGCTAAGAAGTGGACCAACATCCCTGAGAAATTGCCCAGCCCTGCTGTGAAGAAGAATTCAGTGTCCATACTTGTCAGAATTGTCCGTCTCTTGCATTGCTCTTCTACGCCCCCGTGCTTCTTTCCTGACAAGGTGAACGGCGTTTCAAACACAAAGTGGTTGATATTGTGATGCATTTCAAAGTCAGTCTTACGTTCTTCAACTTCTTTCTCTTCAAAGAAGGGTGTGACATAGGTTACCTGAATATATGCATATTTAGGATCTAGGTCTTTGGGGTTAACCTACACGAACAAAAGGGAAGATAATGCATCAGTTAGAGACAGCGAAAGGACAAGAAAAAAAACTAGACTCTTGCTTTTTATGGCATGTTACTGAAAGGCTGTTTTAGACATTTTAAAAGAGAATATATTCATAGATTTCTTTGCTTTGGACAGGATGGTTATGTATTTTGTATTCAGTTATTTTGAGCATAAAAGGAGCAAACACATTTTCTTAGAACAGATTTCTAAGAAAGCCTTTATTGCTGGCAGTTCCATAATGAATTTCAGAAATCTGAAAGCCCCGTCCCCCAAAAAAGCATGCCTACCAGGACCCTCCACTTTTAATCAATTAATAGCAGTGTAAAGAATGTACGTAATTTTACACATCACAGCATGGAACAAATGTTTATATTACTATCAAGGGCATTATTCTAACTCTGCTGATCAGAGAGATGAATATACACAATTACACGGCCGCAGCAGAGGTTATGCCTTGCCAGATCCATATTCCTCTTCATTTTTTTTTTACTTCATCGGTTTCAAGTTATTCGTGCTTTGAGATTAACTGAATTTATGCAGTGAGCATGGCTCATTGGGGAAAAAAAAGAATGTTTCATTTATTTTAAGTGGGTCTGGACAAAAAACTGTGTAACAGCACAAATGCTTTTAAAAAAAATACCTGTGGACATTTCCAACCATACCTTATTGGAATCTTGGATTATCTTCACATTGTCTGCTCCAAACTTGTCTGCATAAAGCTTCATCAGTCGCTGAGAGATTTCAGATAGGCCTGTTAATTTGGGCTCTTTGTAAATATATTCCTTACCCTCCTCCTCTTCAAAAAAGCCCTGATTAAAAGATAAATCATAACAATTACAGTAAACTGAGTATGATAAAAACACTTCAAGAACATACTGTGGATGAAAAATGTAAGGTACCCGACTGCTAGGTATAAAAAATTAATTTTTTGAATGCTGTAGCTTACAAACGATGAAGAAATGGAATGCATTTAAAAATCAAACTTCTACATTTGCACAGGATGAATATCAACTTTTACTAATAGGGGGAAAAAAGCCTGTGTGAAATGAGACTGAAAACATCCTTGGAGTTTTATATTACATACTTATAACCCATATTTTGTAGCAAGTATGCCACCATGTGGTACAATTCAGTAAGGATAATGAAAATTAATGGTTTCTTGCTTCTTTCTTTCTAAAAACACAACTGGAGTCAAAACTACAATTGTATGTATGTGGGGAACGGGACAACTTTGCAATTAAAATAATATATTAGCTTTTGAAGGCATGTATTTACTTGTTAGTTTATTCTGGGGAACTAAAGTGAATTTATTTCTATTAGGCAGAAAGCTGTGTTTCTCACTGAAGAGGGCTGCTTACTTCTGAAAAAAATTGCACACAATTGGTTTGTTAGTCAGCTATACCCATAGGGAGTACTAATTCTTATTAAGATATAGCTTTTAGCATTGGGCCTTTTTAAAATAACAAGCTACATAGTAGGTTCCAATCTATAAACATATCACTCATGTATGAACTATTATTCATTGTATGAACTATTGATGAAATCCAGTACTTTATGGAGTTTTGTTGGGTATGTAGTTTTTAGCTATGATTCATGTACACATATATATCCTTTCATATTTATATCAGCATGGATGTCATTCTGAGCTTATGTAATACAACAATGGTATCAAAGAACCCTTAGATAGTTTCAAAATGACTTAAACAAGAGAGAAATGTTTCTGATAAAGACATAATTCTAGAATTCTTACTCCCTTTTTGTATTGGTAAATGATAGTTAAATTAGAATACATAGTTTTCATATTTAACTATACACAGGTGTTATTTACCTGGTTTAGTCTAGTTAATGAAAATTAGTTGTCAGTGCTGCTGTTGTTATTTTTATTAAAATTGGGAAAGTAGTGTTTTTTCCCCATTTTGCATGACTTGCTCTAGAACTCTGGGGTGCCTTTCCTGGGATGCATGTTGAATGATGGGGCTTCCAAAGGAAGGGACATTAACTGAAGAGAAGCTTAGTGCCAGCCCACTGAACTTTTTGCTCCCTTGCCAATTCTGTTGAGGACATTTCAGGCTACATGGGAAGAGACTGATGGTGCAAGGTGGTTGCTTATTTGCTGTTGCACTGGGAGGATGCCAGCCATGCTAATGTTTTTGACCTTTTGCCACAGAACACTTTATCACATTTCTGCATTCAGACACTCCCTGTTACAAAAAGTCTGGCCCAACCACCGTTATACTTAATGATATGAGGATTCAGGCATGGAGTAGGATAGGAAACGATCAACTGAGTCCCATATCTTATTAGGTTACGATAAATTATAATTAAAAATAATTATTCCTTATGTTAGAAAACATTTCTGGCTGCCAATATTTTTTAGCTCAACTAGAAAGACTCATTTATTCATAAATGATAAACAATGGCCTATATATTAGTCACTTTCCATTTGCATTTTTGTAAACCGCCCCCCCTCCCCTTTGTGTGTGTATCCAAGTCAGTACTGAAGTTTTCTTGGCAAGATTTCAGAAATGGTTTGACATTGCCTCCTTTCCTTAACCACTACACCAAACTGTTTCTCTTTCTCATTCCTTTTGTGACCCTTAGCACTTTGTAGTCATGATGCTGAAACATCATGAAACAAAATTTAGACACATAAAGGCAGCTGGCATCATCCCTGCACCAAAGGATACATGTACATTGCACTGACACAATTGCCTCTTTGGAAGATCTCATCAACACAGGAAGGGCAGTGTCCAGCAAATGGTCAAGCTAATGACACATAGAACCTAGTTCTGAAATACCTTGCCAAAGGATGTTTACTAGGTTCATACTTAATAATCTTTTTAGTACTATTGATTTTATTCAAATACATAGATAACAAACTACAAATATATCCTTAGAATATTCCTAGAGCTGGAAGGTCATTTTCACTGATTCTTCTTTTACTCAATAGTTCTTTCAAAATGCATGCAGAAAACTGGGGAAAGTCCTAAAATAACATGAAACAGGGAAGCTAGTGAAGATTGCCTCCCCTTCACATCTGCAGTTGAAGCTTTTTTGAATATGTGAAAAAAAATCTAGATTCAAATCAACATATGCAAAATTAGGAGTGGTAATGTAGGAGGAGAATACAATCCTGTCACTTTTGCCAATATGGTCCCTATTTAATAACAAAATTTGATACTTTAAATATTCAGATCCTTATCTCTATATTGTCAAAGTCAAAGTCAATTTATGACAAGGAATGCTGCATAACTACTGTGTTCTTCTTCCTATAAGCTCATTTTAGTTTATCAGAAAGAATCTTGATGTTTATATAAATTCTATTTGTTTTCATAATTCTTTTCATCAGAAAACAACCAATGTTTTCTATCTTTACTAGTTGCCAGACATTTGAGGTAGCTTTAAAAACAGGAGTTTTGTGAAACTACACAACGTTCACAACATCCTCAGGCTTAAATAATTGTATTACTTTCATTTAATTTGATGTAGTCCTGTGTTTGTCCTTTCTTCATGGAATTTAACATAGTTTCTTTGAGAATCCCTGTAATTCTCATTTACAGTTTTGGATTTCAGCAGTATTTTAATGAACCATGAAATTGCAGTCTTCTCTTCACTTTTCATTGAACTATTTTTCCTTGGAAAGGATTAGTTTCATATAAAGGCAAATGCTGATCATGTGTCCTAAATATTAAGTAGGTCACATAATACCAGTTCTGCATCTTTATGTAAAAGATTCCACTGTGAAATGTTGTGAAAGATATTTGCTTCTTATAAGATATAGTGAGTAATGAATTATCAACCATATGCTTGGGGCTAGTAAAATGTAGATTGTTAAAAAGGTTTAGCTCCCGATGGTGGAATTAACCAGTGGAACAGCTTGCCTTCAGAAGTTGTGGGTGCTTCATTATTGGAGGTTTTAAAGAAAAGACTGGATAATCACTTGTCTGAAATGATATATAGGGTCTCCTGCTTAAGCAGGATGTTGGACTAGAAGTCTTTCAAAATCCCTTCCATCTCTGTTATTATGATCATTTACCTGGCAGTACTTTTTATTATTAGAACCATTATTTGGTTGTATTAGTGGATTTATACTGTATATAATATTTTTTCAAAATCATATCAAGGATAATATAATATAGGAACATATTTAAACTCTTCTCTCTCCCGTTAAACAGGAAGATCTTTGTTTCCTTTGGTTTTCTTCTCTCATTTACTTCCCTTTTCTCTACTTGCCTCCCTCCCTCCCTCCGTCTCCCCTTTCCTCCAATACCGGTACTTTGCCCAGCAGAGAGACTCACAGTGTAGCAGAGCTGATCTTCTTCCTTGAATCCTCTCCTCCTTCCCTCTCTCAGGCAGGGCCAACTCCTGATCCCTTATCAAGTCCCTACTTCTTCAGGACTCTACACTAAGGGAAGTACCAGCCATGGAATGGAAGAGTGAGTGGGGTTTCCTGAAGAGCGGGGCTACTTGTAGAGCTTGGAAACTAGCTGATCAGGTTGATGTGAATCACCAGAACACTTCTACCTGGAATGGTTTGATGGTTCAGCATGTGCATCTACATGATGCTCAGCGCCCTGATCTAAGTTGCTACAAGGTATTGCTGTGGATGCAGAAAATCTATTTATCTTCAGAATCAAACTAATTTATAAAGCCACCCATTTATCAAAGTAACTCTGAGCAGCAAACAAAAGTAGAAACCATCAACAATGATAAAACATATTTAAAAACACAACAAATCAAGCCTGTCTCATTTTAAATTGCAAAAAAAACACCCTCTCTATATATGTCAAAGTTCCAGAAATTGCAGCTTGGCCCCAGAATTTGAAAGAAGAGGCAGATCTTCATGACCTTTATACCTTCTAAAAAATTCATAAGGCTGGAGCTATATTTCTAAAGGGAAGTTTTTAAAAGGACAGGCACCATAAAGACATACTTCCTAGGAGTCACCAAGTAACACTGTCTCATGGAGTGACCTGGAGCATGCCTGCTTTGCCAGATCTGGTGGGACACAGTTAAAAGTTTGAAGTGCCTGCCTTAATATAAAAAATTGTAGGTTCTTTCAGATCATGGCCAACTCTTAATATATTATATTGCAATACACAGATCAAGGAAAAAAATAAAGATGCTAACTGAAGAAAGGTTGTCAACATATTCAAGTTGATTTCAAAGTAACAGGATTTTTAAATAAACCACTATAGCCAATTAATAAAGTAAGATCTTTCAATTCTGAAGAAAGTTAATATACTAAAGTGTGTTGGGAGAGCCAATGGTGCCCACAAGAACTAGGGCTAGGCTGTCTACCTCAATATGAATAGATCTTCATATTTAGTTGCAGGGAAATACAAATTCCTTTATGTAGTGTCATTCTATTTATTTTCCACAACTTGGTACTTGCCAGCCTAAGTGGCCCAATCATCTGAAAGGCTTCATGTTGATGAAAACTATATCACAAAAGTTTGCATTTTTTGAGTAACCTGATACATACAACTCAAAGTAGAAAACAAGGGCAAAACTATCAGGCATGTGTGAAAAGGCAATATACTTTTACTGTGATTGAAAGCAAATATAATGTAGTTCAGGAGTTCCTACACTTTTTGCCATAGCACCTGCCTGTGTAGTCTTAAGGATCTTCCTGTAGTTTTAGATCTTCCTTAAAAAACCCATACACCAAAATGGAGACAAATGAGCAATTAAAACAATACAATTAAATTTTGGGGAAGGCAAATGTACTGTAACAGCGTACAACTAAAAGGTTCTTCACACCTCCCATGCACTTTGCCAAGGGAGGTGCACCTCACAGTTTGGAAACCTTGCTTGTTCTGGCAGGACATATGCAAGAAGGCTGTTTGCAGTGGGCATTTCAGATAAGAAACACATAGCTGAACCTGCTTCCATTAGAAATGGGAACAGATTTACGCCTCAAGTACATGAACACCACAGGAACAGATACAACTTTATAATTCAAGGAAGCAGAACAAAAGCATTATTTTGCTAGATGCAGCACAGTATATAAATGAGTGAAAGCAATGTTATTTCATCGCTCACAGTGAATATTAAAAAGTGCTAGAAATCAAGGTTAACCAAAGGTCATACAAGTTGGATGATGTAAGAAGAATTAAACAAAACAGCATGCAAAAGAATAGACAACTTACCACAGCCTTGAATAAGTTCAAAAGAGGAAAAGAGCAAATTTCTGCATTAAAACCTAATTGGCAGACAACATTGTTTAGAACTGATTTTATACATTTTTTTTTTTAAAAAGAGGGAATGTTTCCCTGGAAAGTTCATCTTCAAAGAACATACTGTCCCATCTGATGTCTTGTGGAAGCAAGCATATACACATACGATAACCAAAATATGTAGGCAGAAATACGGAGTAGTGTGCAAGCATTCTACAATGCACTACAAGAATCAGAAGCCAACTAGAAAGCAAAGCTAGTATGTCTACACAAACTAATATAGAATAAAATTAAGGATTTCAAATCAATTAGGAGAAAAAAGTCTTCAATTATTTTGCAGCTTTTTTTCCAGGGATGATTTTGGATACCATCATATAATTTATATTCACACTGCCTTATCTTCATTTTCCTTTTATCCGTTTAATAATCAACAGTATCAAACTATGACAAGCTGTTATGATGAAGAGGCTCCTTCTGAACTCTGCTTTAAAAAAATATGAACTTGTCTCTGAGCTTCCCAGGCTCGTAAATATACACTGTTACCTAAAACTGGGGGTAACTGCAGTGGGGTGAGGTTAATTTTTTGTCATAATATAATCTTAGGTCTTAATCCAGTGCATATTTATTTACACATAAGTCTATTCACTTCAATGGGACATTGCCAAATCAGCAAGCAGAAGCTTAAACCTAAATGTGAGGAAACCTCTAAAACTATTCTTACAGTGCATTGCCACTGATAATATTTTGCTTCTATTTTTATATGACTCTAAATCTACATTTTGCTCCATGAATTTTACTATAGATAAATGTTTAATACTGAAAGCATACCAGGTCAACTAATCCCTACGATATTCACTTGTGGAATGTGTTTTTTACTGCATTCTCTCTAAGAAGAAAATTTGTTGGGAAATGTGTAGTTTAGCTGAAAGTTCACCCACAGTAGTCACTTACTTGGCCATAAAATGCCACACGGTAGTATCGTCCAAATAAGCGCTTTTCAGAATTGACAACTTCTGCGACTTTCAGATAAGATCTATGGATGTCATAGTACAATTCAGACAGCCTCTGGAGTAATAGAATGAAAATATATTTTAAAGTAAAAATTCAAACCAACTCATGTAACTAATTTTTTCTCAACGATGCTAGTAACTTTCGAAGCAACTGATTAAAGGGAACTTTCCAAATGTAACATGCGTGTAGTATCAGCTTCCACTTGGTATTATTTTACTATTTTTTTCTCTATGATTTTTCTATCCTTCCTCATATTACAAAATACTTTAATACTGATTAAAAAGGCAAGGCAGAATAAATATGGAATGCTTTTATTGGTAGTGCTAAGTGTCCTCCATTGGGAATTATCTAGGAGGCAGGTATTCATACAGATTTATAATTATAAGCATGAATTATATATATAATCATATATAAAGAGCCATTTGGTCTAGTGGTTAAAACACTAGGCTAGAAAGCAGGAGACCATAAATTCAAGTCCCGTTTAACCAGGAAAGCTGGCTGGCTGGCTGACCAGTCATTCTGTCTTAGCCCAGTTCACCTCACGGGGTTGTTCTTATGGAGAAAACAGAAGAATTAAGGTGTGTTGGATATGTTATCTGCCTTGAGTTGTTTGTGAAAATAATAAAGGAAAAGAAATAGGTGAATAAATAATTAAAGATGGCAAATCAAATTTGCGTTTTTCATCTTCAGTGTATGGAAGTGAGTTCACATTTTCTTACTTGTCCTGTGTGTGATGGAAATCCATCTTTTTATAATGCAGTCTCATATTAAAAAGGTACAAATGAACAACACAATCAGCATTTTAGTCAGTTTAATTGTTGATTATGTATATAATATAATTATGTATATAAAGCATATGTATGTAATCTAATTAATTATGTATATACAGTATAAAAAGCAGATAATATGGACAGGTGAATATAGTTGCAAAAGTTCCTAAAGCACTGACATCCTATATTATTTTTTTCAGTGGGTTTCCCTCTAATTTTTAGCTCAGCTTACTTTGAAATCTCTTTGCTTCTCAAATACAGCAATAACTGGCTTGTTAACTTCAGCAATGAGTTCGTATCTTTCACATTTCCAGAGATAGTCAACACATAATTCCAGCTGTTTCACAAGGATGTCCTGCAAGTGAAGAAGGAACATCAGGTCTGTGATGTAAAATAAGATATTTTTTTGCAATTTCAATTTCTTAAAAAAGAAATAAAGGTAATTAAAACTCTAATTATGCTCCGCTGGATATAGGTCACTGAAAACTGTGAAGAAAACATACCTAAGAATAACATTGCTAACCTCATTGTATGGTGTATCTTGCATTCCAGAGTCTTCTTTCATTGCTCCTTCTTCTTTAATATTTGGTGTAATATTGAGAAAAGCTGGCCATCCCATAGAAAACAAGCCTTTTCATACAAGAGAAAACGTTCTATCAATGCTTCAGTAGCAATCATTTAAGTAATTGTAGTAAAAAATATGAAGACATTACATATAATAACTTATTACAAATACTATCAATATTATTAACCCTCTTGTAAACACTGTAGTTTATAGCTAGGTAGTTATAATTTGGTAATTTTGGCAAAAAAAACTTCTTGTCCAAAGGCATGATTTGAGAACTTCCTAAAGGCATGATTTGAGACCCAAAAGGATAAGGATGATGTGTTAATGTATTTATGATTCTGAAATACTGTATGTAGTGTTCTCAAAGTTCTTATAAAGTTTTTTATTAATATCTGTCAATAGAATAAAGGATATATAAATATGGGATACATTAAGTTAAGTCTGGTTATACATATTAAAAATATGTACTGATATTAATCTTGAAGCCATAATTTATTAAAATGTGGTCCCAATAGGATTTAAGTTACAAAATCTTCAGCTCATTAGCCTTTCCCAAGCTTATTTTTCAAAGAATAATGATAGGAAAGGACGCTGTTTGGAAATCTAGTATGTAACAGCAGCATCACTTAGTTTTCAAGCAAAGTCTCTGGAATCTCAATGGCACTGTTTACAATGTCCAGGGTCAATGGGCACTGTTGTAGGTGTTTATGATTGTGGGAATTGATACCAGGATGAACTGAAAATTCCATTTTCTAAGCTGACTGGCATCACAGATTTAGGATGTGCTATTGAAAAGACTCCTTTCATTAAATATATACAAATGGGGTTTTTCAAACGTTGACAAGCCCATAAATGGTCATGATTAGAACACTCACTTCCGCCAGGGTGAGTTGTTAGTAAGATATTATTATCAGAGAGTTCAGCATCTTCCAGGAACAGACGAGAGGTACAAATCTTTTCCATTTTCCAGTAACCTATGGTAGGTGTGAGATGTTATTAGCATTTGGTTACTTGTATGTGTTAATACATGCATGTTTATTTATTTAAGCCAAGATATGGAACAATAATAACTCTCTCATCTCAAAAAAAAAAAAAAAAAAAAAAAAGGAAAAATAATACACATATATATGAAACTTGAGTTTTAGGCAAAATATAACATGAAATATTTTTACTTCTGCTATCTTAATGGGAAATATCTGTTTAAATAGCAATTTAAAGAATAAATACAAAACTTTATGCATAGCATAAAATAGGTTGTTAATCGCTTCTGTTCACACCTTGCTGTTTTCTAATCAATCAAACCTTTTAAATGTACTTTATCTTACCCTTTCTCTTCAGATATTCAGCAATAAGGGCAGCTATATGGATGTAGCACATAGCAGCCTGCAAAAAGAGACACTGATAAGTTTTAATGTTAAAGAATTGAAACAAAAGCTAAAAATTTCAGAGGATAATATTCTCTTGAATTACATTCATATTACATGGAATTTGACAACTGGGCAATGTAAATGGATTCCATTATTATAGCCAAAAGACTGATATTGCAACAGTGGAAATAAAAATGTATGATCCTTTTACTCAGTGGATTAAAGCTCTGATTAACTTGCCACCTATGAACTGATTAAAGCTATTGAAGTAGATTTTGGATGGATAAATATAAGGAAGTTATACAGTAGGTTAAAAAAAGCCTGATGGTCATATATTATATAGACCATACATATGCACACACATTCTCAAATAATCTATATATTAGATAATTATATATAGAATTATAACTGTTTATTGTAACAACATACCGTATATGAGAACCCAAATTGTTGGGGGCTATAGGCAGACTCTGTAAACTGGTTAGAAAGGGCTGGAAAGCACTGTGAAGTGGTATATAAGTCTAAGTGCTATTGCTATTACTATTCAACATATAGTATATTACTTTTTCTATTGTATTTTTAAACTTATTTTTAAACCACTTATGCATTTTTATAAGGTATATATTTTTGGGCTTTATTCCTTTAGTTTTTTTTCTGTTTATTTTTTAAAAAATGTTACAGGATGTAGATCTTCTTAATCTTCACCAATACCAGTGTGTCTTTGCAAAACAATAACAACAAAAGAGTCCCAGCTCATCTGGATCGATGTATTAATGTGAAAACTGGTGATTAAGGTACCTTCCCTGTCCATCAAAATTTGAAAATGCCAGAAATTATCTTAAACAGTGTATCTGGCACATTGGTTTCCCAATCAGACTAACCCTGGAATCCAACACTACAGTATACGGATATTTTTAAAATAGGCACATGCCACTATCCTTTCTCTCTATAGGATTTCACTATACCTTCACCATGGCTAGGTTATATACACTATCACCTGCAGTTGTAGGGGGGGATATACAGCAGAACATATGCTCATGTGGATCTGTCTCTATGGATTCCTCAGTTACATGTTTCTTTGTTGTGTCTTATGGGAAATGTGAGGTGATATTCATGTATCCCATTTTAGATCAATGTTCATGCAGTATTATGCTTATTTATCACTTCTACCCAATCAGATCACTAATATATCTCTTCCCAGGTTGCCAATTCTATTTTTCTATTCATTCTACTTGTCCCATTTATAACTGAAGATTAGTGCAAATCATAGTGATTACCGTTACGATTTCTATTATATTAACATTATTGTTATTTTATACCTGCTTTTTAGTCATATCTATATATTTTACATGTAGTTTTTACTTAATATTTCTGGCTTAAAGACTGTAATAAAGATTTCTATTTTGGACAACTGGTAGAAAAAAAGCACTCATGTTAAAGGACTGCTGGAAGGAGAGAAAGAGAGAGACATCAGTGGGATGGGCTTGAAATGCTCAGAAAATAAATTTAATTTGTACTCTTTTAAAAAAGAAAAAATGTTCACCTATAACAAACAAAATCTTTCAATTACAAAAAAAGACAACCAAAATGAACTATTAAGTATGATTGTGATCTACTCTTCTTGATTCAGTACACTACATATGTCCTAATAGAATCTCACAAAAGTTCCTAGAATAAAGTACCAATAATTAAAGAAATGTTAGGCATCAGAAAGTCAGCATGGCTGTTATGACAACTGCATTCAACTTACTAAAGTTATATAGGCTATTTTGATTTCAATTTCTTATGAAAAACAGAGAACATGTACAGAATTAGGTCATATTTTCCTGCTGTCCACATTATCATTAAAGCTGCTGATGGATTATGACAAAATCATGCTCCTGTATAAAGAGAAATTGCAGGAGAAGCTTGAGATTTATTTAATGTTGTGGTACCAAGACAATTACACAAAATTAACACAGTGCCTGAATTTAATAATATCCTAAATTCCGCTACTGATTAAATGGTTCTCTGTTTTGAATGCAAACCCACCAATATGTATTTGGGTAGAATTTGTAGAAAATACCCTGCTTTAGGACACAAGTTGCTTAAATGAGTTCCTCAAATATCATGCTTGGTTGAAACAGAAAGGTGATGTGAATTCTTGTTCTTTAGGGATTATTTCAAGCCCTTTAAAATACAAAATAATTTATTAGTTTCAGATGAGCTACCTCAGATAAGTCTCCATTTCTTGCATGAATTTTGGCCATGCTCTCCAACCAGGTCCTACGTAATTCAGGTGTACTTGCATATGAATTTGCCAAGCTGTATTGTAAGTCCACAAGCATCTCTGGATCCTTCTCATGTTCCTTCATTTGAGCCGTAGCCATTAAAACTGTTCTTATGCGTTTGGTCAAGTCTTTCACTTCTGCTGGGAAGTTACTGTTCTTTGGGAAAGAGAAAAAAGGGAATTTAAATTCACAAAATCTCTATTATCATGTTAAATGACATCTATTTGGAATAAATCAGATACTTGATAAATACAACTATTGCGTGCATCATAATGTCATAATACATAATTTGCGGTTTCTTCTTCCTACCTATCTATGATCAAATGACTTTCTCTTTTCTTTCACTGCACATTATCTTTTTTTCTTCTTCTCAGTATTGGCTTGTCATGTTTGAACAGAGTTGTAGTAGATATTTCTTTATAATATCAAACTTGGGATAACAAAGTTCTTGAGAGAGTTATTACTACTATGGTTTTAATGACAGATGAATTGATATATAATGCATTTTCTAGCAATTATATTATAACACGTATTCCCATTTGGCAAAACCACTGAGATAGCAACAAAAGAAAATATACTTTGGGATCCAACCACATTTAGACAGGATCCCCAGTAACTTATTTTTTTCCTATGGTTATACAGCCTTCATTATGCTGATAGAGAAATAATGAAGATGAGCTTCATATAACTCAAAGATGGCAGACTGATTCTTAAAGACACTATAAGTCACTACTGGGGAAATATCCATTGTCAAAAGAATGAAAAAAAATATTATCAGTATAAATAAATAAGCAGCTTAAATAAATAAATTACTTTCATCTGTTTGTCCCCATTAGCAAAATTATTTGTAATTGCCAGCGAATGCTGAAATCGAGAACCTCCAATTCCTGCATCTGCAATCAGTTGGCTTACAGCCTTGATGAGCTGAAGTGATGACAAGAAAAGAGAACATAAAGACAGATCACCAAACTGATAAATTTGCTTCTCAGAAGAACCACCAGATAAATTTATTAGACAGCGATTGTTGTTTCAATCTCTGTTTGTGCTCAAGGAGAAAACTAGTAACTTGATAGCATTAGATGGTTTCATTCTTATCCTTCTCTTAAGAATATGTGTAGTACATGAATACAATAAATAGTAACAATAATTAAAATCTTTCAATATTAAGTATGAAGAAATTTAAATTTTGGTAAGGTATTTTCCCCTCCCAAAAATAAATCAGGTATAGTTTTTGTCTCTAGGAGTCCCAATACTAGTTACTAGTTATAGTTATGAATGAATATATACATTCTGTTAAATAGTCTTTCAGTACGAAGGGAAATGTTTTGTGTTATGAATTGCAATTCCATCCAATTCCATGTATCTTGAGGCTGAAGACCGGTAAACTATAAGATATTTCTATAGAATATCGAATTTTGAAGGCTTTATTATTATTGTCGTTTTTATGGTCATTATTGTTATCATCATCATTCTGAGCATCTAACAGTCTAAAATAATATTTAAAGTAAGAATGAATTAAAACAGACGAGAGCATTCTGTGATCTGTAAGTATACTTTGTTCCCTCTCTCAAATGAATAAATGCAGTAACACTATAAAATCATGAGAAATTTCAGGCAGTAATTACTCCAAGGTGTTACCATACTAATATTTTCTTACCTGCAAATGAGACCTTACTATTGACTTTTGCTTATTAAATTCAAAGTTCTTTCTCATGAAAAAATAAAGCAGAGCAGAGGCTTCCATCTGTGTTGATTGTGATCTGTGATTACAACACTTAAGAATCTCATAACAGAATGATCCACACAAGTCAGCTTGCCCTTGGAAGAAGGCTGAAGGAAACTATATATATAAAAAAAGGATCAATACACATCTCTCATGCACAATTCCCCATAGTAGAAATTATCAACAATCTTACACTTTTGCAAACAGGTTACATAGCAAGTGAATTTGTTCTTGCCGAAGGTATACAATTTTAAAACCAGAATATATAAATTGTAAGAGACCTTAGACAGTAGATCATATATTTCAACTGTCTGCTAGGTACAGGAATCCATTAATCCATCTCTGGTGAGTGGCCACTATATTTGAAAATTTCTTTTTAAGAATTTTATACAGATTGTACCATTGATTAACACCTCTTATTTCTTCATACTTCTAATTTTCAACTGGAATTTCCTCATTTTTCATTTCAACCCCTTGGTCCTTGTATTGCCCTCAGTTTGAACAGAGAACAAATTTATCCAGTTTTGCTGATGGTGACCTTTTAATTATCTGTGGAACATTACACTATCTCCTCTTAGAAGTCAAACAGGCCAAACTCTAATTTCTTCTCAAAATATCATAAAACTTAGAAATAGAAATCATGGTTCTGCCCTTTGCTGCAAATTATCTGTTCAGAAAAGGTCTGTTATCTCTCAACAGCCAACTGAGAAGGATGAAAGAGAAGAAGGGATTCCTACAAATGAGAAGCCATATATGGTCTTACCTTACTCACAAACAATCTCAAAGCAGCAAATACATGCTTGAGAGCTGCTGCAGAGTTATTGATTTGTAAAAATAACAGGTAAGTATCAAAAACTTTCTTCATCATTGTATTCTGGCAATCTGACTGTTGCAGTTGTCTCTGAAAAGCAACAAACATATTTCAGTTTTTTTAAAAATTTAAACTGTTGGGAATTTTATTTCCTCCCCCTTCACCACTTTTTCTTTTCTTTTCTGTCCAAATATGAGCAGGCATTTTAAATGTTTTTTAATATTAGTTACGTTTTTCAAAATTTCTTGGAATGATTTTGTTTTTGCATCAGACCATCATTCTCTCTTCTGCCAAAACTTCATTATTATTTTCATAATGATGATGGTGGTGGTGGTTTAGGATCTCTTTTACCCAGCACTGCAAGCTATTTTTACAGTTTAATGGGAAAGCACATATTTTGGAGATAGAGGGCCTTAGTTTCAATTCTAAGCAAATCCTAAAAAGGCTAAGGTAGTTTTTTGTCTGCAGTACTGAAAAGCTATGCTAGATCAGTATACCATTCCCTGCTATACTGAAGAATTCTATAAAAGAGCATCTGATAGCATGGAATAGGGATATTAGAAACCATAGTAAAACATGTTTGGAAGTGCCAGGCTAAATGGATCAGTGAAGTAACTCTATACTCTTTATCATACTCATTTTGAAAGCTTCATTCATAGGCAGTATGCATGTATGGAACATTTCACTTGTGCGCCATTAAGTAACAATTTAGCATAAATTATATTATTTTATTTCTTTTTTTTCAAAGAGTTTTTATTTTTATTTGTCATAAACATATTTAAATGTACAATCTTTTATCCATCATTTTCCATTCATCTTATCTTTTAACTTTCATTTTTAGTTATTTGGGGCTGCTCTTTTACCATTTACGCTCCTTTATTTTACCACAACCTTTCCTCTTCTTCTCCCCTCCTCTTCCTTCCTCCATCTCTCCCTACTTTCTTCGTTCTTCCTCTCCTTCTCTTTCCTACTTTCCCTTCCCTTCCCCCACTCCTCTCTTCTTCCTCCCTTTCTAACCCTCTCCCCTCCTCCTCTTTCTCCTCCTTTTCCCTCTCTTCTATACCTCCCTCTCCTTTCCTCTCTTCTCCCTTCCTATCTCGCTACTCCTTTCCCTGTCTCTTGTTGGTTCCCTTTTCAATTCAATCTAGAATGGTATTTGAGCAACCCCGATTATCTATTTGTATCCATCTTCATTTCAGTTTCTTATTTATTTAGTAATTACATCTGTTTCATCATTTGCGTACATTTTTATAATAATCTCACTTTTTTCCTTTTCCCCCTTCCCCGTTTTACCTTTACCTAGGCATTGTCTGAGTATCTATTCTTCTAATTATTTTTTCTCTTTTTCATCTTTTCCCTATCTATTTTATCTCCATTCATATCTCTTTTCTAACCAATCATAAAATTTTCCCCATGTCTTAGTATAAATTATAGACATTGTGACTTTCATGTAAAAAGTTTGGCACTAAAAATGTTACCTGATGATTCTGAGTGAAAAGACATAACAGATCGAGTGTAGAAAGGCAAACTTCCGTTGCAATGTTGGCTTCCGTATCTACATAACTCACAAGATCTGTTTCATTAGAAGTGCCTACAACCAAATAAATGTTACAGAAAAAATGTTAAGTCATCTACAAATGACAATAGTCACTGATGAACTACCACCTCTCTTAAATATGCTTCTACAGAAAAGTAGGCTTTCTTAGCAAATTCTACTCTGAAATTGCTACTGGATTTCAATATTTGGTTTCAATATTTTCTCTAAGGATTTATTTTTAAGGAATTATTTTATAAGACATGCTTAAATAAATCATTATATACTTGTCTCTACATAAAATGCACTGATCATTTTTCACATTAAAATCTTATTTTCATATAGCAGTTTGAATCCTATTTGCTTTTTGGATTTGGTTTTGGACATATATTTCACCTCCAACTCTTTTCTTCAAAATTTCAAAGAAATGAGTTATTTGAAAAATATAATATTAATTTGAGGAATAACAGCGGTTCTTGTAACACTGCACTCACTTGATACAATTTAACATTTTTGTTGTAGTTTTAAGATTCACATAAAAATGAGATGGTTGGCTATACAAATTGAGCAAATGAATAAATCAATTTTGTCAGGGCTTGTAAGTGTTTTAGGACTGAATAGTCAGGATACAAATAGTAAAATAGTAAGACGCTGAGCTTGTTGATCGAATCCCTAGTGCTGCATAACGGGGTGAAGTCCTGTTACTTGTCCCAGCTTTGCCAACCCCCAGTTCGAAAGTACATAAAAAATGCAGGTAGAAAAATAGGGACCACCTTTGGTGGGAAGGTTACAGCGTTCCGTGCGCCTTTGGCGTTTAGTCATGCCGGCCACATGACCACAAAGACGTCTTCAGACAGCGCTGGCTCTTCGGCTTTGAAACAGAGATGAGCACCACTCCCTAGAGTTGGGAATGACTAGCACATATGTGCAAGGGGAACATTTACCTTTACCTAAACTTTATACCAAATTTTAATTCTGCATAAATTATACACATAAAATATATTATGATATTTATTTTTTAAAAATCCTATTTATGTTTATTTGTTCTTATAAACTTGTATTTTTAAAATAAATTTTTGCATATTTAAAAATGATGGAAAGCAAGAAGGGATTATTTGTATGTGCCAGAGAATATCTCCCTGGGCCCAATATAATATAACTGCTCAGTTATTGTGTACAGGTTTATTGTAATTTTTGCTAGTTTAGTAGAGGTAGAGAATCGATTTACAGCACTGACAGTTCAAACCTATGCATATCTGGTTTTCTGATTGTATTCAATCATGAAGCCTATTGGTTGCTCAGATTTGCTGCAAGATTTAAATTTCAATGAATTAATGCACAAGATTATCAATAAATAATAGGATGCTAATTAATCAACCTAATTTTTATCATTTTATAAATTACATGCATAGGAAGAATTTATGGTAATGAGTTCAAATATGAGAACTACATTAGAGTTATTGCTTTTATGTCTAATTTTTATGCTAAAAATTGTCTTAATCATATACAACAGCTGGCCTTCACTCTTAATGTTCCATAACAACTGAATAAGCATAAAGGACAAGAACATGGATGAGATCATAAAAAGAATATTTATACATATGCAAAAGCGTAAAATTCACAGAATACAGAACATAATCTAGGAAAACATGAAATACTTTTCTATAGATATTGAGATCTGGTAAATGTTTTCTGGTAAATGTTAAATCTGGTAAATGTTTATATATATATAAAACTGAATAATGAGACAACAAAACATAATAGCTATCATTATCTCACTTTATTTATATAATATTGAATGTAGAATATTTCATTAAGTACCACAATAGTTCCAGTAAATGTTCAACTACAAAATTTCCTGTTATACTTACTTGGAATGGTACTATCTATCATCTGTAGGAGTTTATGATTGGAAAGGGCATTTTTCCCACGGATTATTGGTAAAGTTTGGGATCTATGATGCTTGTGAACCTCACTGCTGGAAGCAGAATGTCCCCTGCAAAATGATAAGACAATGCTTCAGGCATATCCCCAAAGCTTTTCCAAATCTTAATTTAGACAGATTTGTTTTCTATCTTCTGTACTGCATCATTTCCAGACATGAACTGGGTATGTCTAGTTTAATGAAAAGAAGGATTAGGGGAGACATGATAGCAGTGTTCAATATCTCAGAGGCTGCCACAAAGAAGAGGTAGAATAAAACTATTCTCCAAAGCACCTGAGGGTAGGACAAGAAGCAATGGGTGGAAACTAGTCAAGGAGAGAAGCAACTTAGAACTAAGGAGAAATTTCTGGACAGTTAGAACAATTAATCAGTGGAACAATTTTCCTCCAGAAGTTGTGAATGCTCCAACACTGGAAATT
The DNA here is from genome assembly GCF_059756535.1 of Pantherophis guttatus. Classification (NCBI taxonomy): domain Eukaryota; kingdom Metazoa; phylum Chordata; class Lepidosauria; order Squamata; family Colubridae; genus Pantherophis; species Pantherophis guttatus. Next base: position 33,213,352 of record NC_142068.1, on the reverse strand, counting down.
TCTAAGAAGATGTTGGATAACCATTTGTCTGAAGTGGTGTAGGGTTTCCTGCCTGGGCAGGGGGTTAGACTAGAAGACCTCCAAGGTCGGTTCCAACTTGTTCTGTTCTATTCTATTCTATTCTATTCTATTCTATTCTATTCTATTCTATTCTATTCTATTCTATTCTATTCTATTCTATTCTATTCTATTCTATTAATATTTCTAAGAAAATAGTAGATCGAATTTAAAGCTTATTACACAATATATGGACGGAATTATACTAAGCCTTGCTAAAAAGAAAAAAGTTAACTAGATAGAAATTGTCCACATGTTAGTGGAACAAAGCTCTAACAAGTCAGTGGTATGCCTATCAAAAGTCTTGTAGGTATACCAAGGGATCCTTGAAGTAAAAAATTATTTGTACTCTTCTTGATTAGACCCAATAAAATGATAGTCTGGTATTCATAGTTATGTACATCTGAAGGCATAAGATATCTAGAAAGATATCTTATAAAAGAGGTATTTGGCACCATGGAGTCTAATTAGAAATTTCAACATGGGCTTTTAAAAAATACTATTTTGGTGGGAACTTTGAAGGTCATGTTTAAGAAAATTGCTTGGCAAGTTTACAAATAAAATGCAAAGTGTTATATTTTGGATATATATATCTTAACATCTTAATAAAAATACAACTGGGTCCTTAATATTTAATGTCATAGAAAGTAAGAATCTCCCAGGCAATAATGTTTTAAGAGATTATTCTAGTGATTTTTTACAGTGAAGTAATGGTGGAAATTTGACACACTGCAGCTGCTATGTTTTTGTTACAGTGAGACTTGATACTGATGATTAGATGAAGCAATTACAATGCGTCATTATGGAAAGCTTCCTTCTGCCCTCCCTCCCCCCATGTCTAGCTGTAAAATGAAATCTGTGTTTATTTTGAATTGCAGACCAAGGCAATGCATTATTTTTCCTCCTGCTGCTTTGAATGCATTCATATGCCATGACACAAGGAGATTATATTGGCAACTGTTATTTTTACATTAACTGCCTCTGAACAAACTGGTTTTCTAAGAACTAAATATCATAGTACAAACACAATTGAATCAAAAAGCTCAGCACTTTCTAACATCTGATTTCAACATATCAAAAAAGTCTACCGTGTTTCCCCGAAAATAAGATCCTGTCTTATATTTTTTTGAACCCCGAAATAAGTGCTTGGCCTTATTTTTGGGGAGGTCTTATTATTTTGGGATACGTGGAGTGAGACGGGGATCCTCTTGCCGTCTTATTTGATTTCCAGCTCTGTCTCCCTAACCCTAACCTGAGGAAATGGCGGGGACCGGCTGCTCATGCGTTTAAATATTTTCAGGGAAGGCTTATTTTCAGGGAAGGGCTTATTTTCGAGAAAACATGCTAGCACATGAGTTTTACTTTTGATTTTGGACACTTCTAAATATTTTTTTTTCACATTTTAGGGGAGAAAGTACCTATTAATAATATTATCAATATCATCACTAGCATCTACCTGCTGCTGAATCCTTCCAGATTCTCAATGATATATAACAACGGTATATGTACCCTCTGTTGGGCCATCATGGCTGTTTGGCATTAACCCTACATTTATTTTGTTAAATCTTACCACTGTGGTAGAAGCCCGGAGGTTTGACAGGATGAACTTGAGCCTTTCAATGTTCCATTATTCCGAGTGGTTTGAGCAAACTTAACTGCAGCAGCAATTTTCCTGATAAAAGAGAATAAAATAAAAACTGTATTATAATATCATTTATTACTATAAATATGGAGAAATTTATCAAAAAAGATCTTGTGTGGTATCATATTTATATCAGAATCATATTCTGTTATCAGAAAACAGGTTTCATAGCTAAGAATTCATATGAAAACTTTATAGTAGGATTTCCAAACACAATCCATATTATTTATCTCATTACACTAAACTTCCATTAAAGTCTGTTATGTTTTATACTTGCAGCATGTTCTTATGCAAAGTTTTATGGGCACCTAGTAAAAATTCACAAAAAGCATTTATTTATGATCTAGGATTCATTGTAATTCATACCATGCTCATCTAGATTCAATACTCACATATACTAAAGTTTCTTGCACTTACACATTAAATTCCACATATCCTTCAAATATTTTGCTACTTGTTTGATGAATAAAATATTACCTTACTATATTTCGTTTTCCTAGGTATCTGAAATTCTGAAGGCAAACCCTAAAATATATTAAAAAATGGAATAATGTCAAATGGTTTATCTTCACAGCATTAATTTATTTCTTTCACAAAACATCACAGCTAGATTTTGGTACAATCCTGGTGAGAATTCTATTAGTAAAATCATTCAGGTAAATGACCACAATCATGCTAGTTTCATGCAGCAACTGTTCTTTCTACTCTCTTCCCACAAAAACGAACCTTCAATATTGCATTTAGGAGACAGTTATTTGCTCTATAAATAGTCTGTGTCCTCAGGGTCTTTCAAAGAAAAAACCAAGAAAGTCCAGTTGCCTCCTGAAAAAGCACCATGACCTGGATAACTGATAATCTCTACAGACTTTTAGCGATACAATTTCGGATGAACACCCTTTGAATGGTATGGGAATAGGAATGGATTTCCAGAAGAAAAAATTGCAGACTACAGGAACCAGAAGGACTACTCAGGTGACCCTGAGGACACAGATAAATCTCCAAGTGCTTCAGTGACCCTCTAAAAGGATGCAAATGATCAGCTGTCTTCAAGGAATATAAATCCTTCCATTCCCCACTATTCTATCAGACCTGAAGAAGCTTTTTGAATGAGAAGCGAAACATCTTCAAAAGAAAAAACAAGAAAGTCCAGTTGCCTCCTTAAAAAGCACCTTTGGGTCATTTTCTGTAGTTTACTTTTCCCACAAGATATTTCTGTGACTCAAACCTTGCATTTTCTAAGCAGTAAAATATCATCAGTTCATATTGCAATGAAGTTAGACAGTGCCTGTGATGTTAATGAGTTCTTTTCTTTTATTCTTTTATTCTTTATTTATTAAACTTATACGCCATCCCTCTTGCTGGATGTGACTCTAGACAGCTTATAATCATTAAACCCAATAAAAACATTCAATTGATAACTAGTAACATTAATTTAGCTTAAAATTGACAAAGATGGAGAGGAAGGGAGCAGCATGGAGGGGGGAGGGAGGGGTCTTATCTTAGTCTATTAACCACTTTCAGAATGATGTACCCCTATTGGGACTCAGGCCAGTTGGCAAAGCCAGGTCTTATTTGACTATGACAAGCTAAGCAATTTTTTTCATTCAAGTTACAATGTAGTGAAGACAAGAAATATTACCTATGATATTTCTAGAGTGTACATTGCGATCTCTTTCTTTTATTCTTTACTAACTAAGTAAAGAAAAAACATTAACATTTCACAATTTAAATCATGGAAGATTAGAGAGATTGATAAGCTGCATAAAGTTAGATGGGATATGCATTTCTTTTGAAAGATTTAAAAATATGGGAATTGAAATATATAATCATTCTTCTATTTTATTTAATACCAACAGCAGCCTTGGAAGAACAAACCTCAGAGTGAGCTTACTCTAAAATGCTGAAAAAATCTGTTATTTCTGTAAATGGTGCCCTCTGCCAGTAGGAGATCAGTGTATCTAGGAAGAGACAACAAAAACATATGAATGTATTATTTATTCTCTTAAATCAAGTTATCATACTCTGTGTTAAGAGTGAATATAATCCATCAGATGGAACCCAATGGCAATATTTACAGTGACAAGATTTGTTATCAACATTTGAAATACTAAAACTACCTTGTTAAATCTTTTAAAACAAAACCCTACTATTAGTTTTTATACATGTTTGTTATCAATAAATCAATGTTATTTGCAGATGTTAAGAAATGAATAAAGAATCTGTACTGTCTAGAGCAGGGATGGCTAACCTTTTTGCCATCGCGTGCCAGGGGAGAGGGCGGAGGAGGTTTGGGTGCACATGTGCCCACACCCATAATTCTATGCACCCACCCCGTGCATGGGTGTGCGATCCCCCCTCCTGGCACGCGATGGCCCTGTAGGCCCGTTTTTCTTTCTCACCTGACTCCAGATCCTCTCTATGAGTCTAGAGAGGGTGAAAACAGCTTTCCCCACCTCCTGAGAGGCCCTTTGGAGGCCAGAAACGGCCCATTTCCCAACTTCCGGTTGGACAGGAAATGACTTTTTTGCTGTCCCCAGCTTCCAGAGCCTCTCTAGGAGTCTCTGGTTGCTGGGGACAGCAGAATAAATCACTTCCTGTCCAACTGCCATCACGGGTTTGGACTCTAGGCAATAAGAGAGTGGATGCATTTTCTGTGTCCTTACTAACGTCAAAAGACTGATATTGTGGCATTGGAAAGATAAATGTATGGCTCCTTTCACTCATTGGATTGAAAACCTAATTATACCTACCACCTATAAGTGGATTGATTATAAACATAAGACTTTGAATGGACAAATATCATGAAATATAGAATTCATTTAAACAAAATATAATAGGTTAAACATGATTATATAGTTACATAAATGTTTTAGAAACATATATGTACCTGAATTATAATTGTGTTACTTAACTATATAAAGAATTATAATTATACTAAAATGCTAATTATGCTAAAATGATACATAATACTTTTTTCCTAAATTGTATTTTTGTACTTTTTTAAAAAAAAATCTTCTATTTCAATGCTGACATTGTAAACAGCCAAGTGAATACTGTAAAGCGCTATGGAGCAGTATATAAATCTAAGTGTTATTTCTGTTATGTTAGGTGTATGTAAAAGTAAAAAAGGATTATGACAGGCTTTTAAGATTCTGTTAAAAGAATAACCTGACGGTATTAATATACTCTCTTAGAGACCCCATTCCCTTCTATTCTGAAGGACTGACAGATCATTTTTCATACTTGGATGTATTTTATTTCAAAAGCTCTTTACAAACAATTTATGTAAACTTATCTGAAGAGTAACAAGATTTTTTTTATAGATATGCTGTTGAGAAGGAAGAATAAGAAAGACAAAGCAGGGAGAAAGATAGTAGCACTAGTAGAGAAAAGAAAATGCACATTGCTGCTTTAAAGCCTCCCTCTGTTGTCTTGTAAACCTAGCAACCAAGAGATTTCTTCCAAGAGAACATAATCTTGAGCAGAAAAGTAAGAAAGCGGGCACAGATACGGTTTACTATTCACCTACCTTCTGAAACTGTTTTCATAATATGAAGAAAACACATTAAGAGACTCCTTGTTTCTGCTTGATCTAATTTGTCAAAACGAAGAGCTGATCCAATTAAAGACAACGGCCTTACAATCTGTTGTGGCAAAACATGGAGAGTCTTGATAAATCAATTTTACCTCCAAAATGTACTTTATATATACACCACTTTGGTTATGCCAGTTTGGTGTAGTGGTTAAGGCACCAGGCTAGAAACCTCCTGCCTTAGACATGAAAGCCAGCTGGCCAGACACTCTCTTTCAGCCCAGTTCTCCTCACAGAGTGTTGTGAGTGTTAGGAAAATAGGAAGAGGAAGGAATATATGCTTGTTGCCTTAAATATTTATAAAAATAATAAAGGTGGGATATAAATAAATAAAAAAATATAAAAACAAATATAAAATAAAATAACTATAGCACCATGTGAAACAGAGGCAGCTGCATTAGAGAGTTGCCATTAAGTGCTGTATGAATGGCTCCAAACACTCTGAATTATCCTTCCCCATTAAAATCTGAAGTATTGTGCTCTCTTAGTTCGTAGAAATATATACCTTTTCACAGGCTTCATTTGTTTCACTGTTCTTTTCATTGGTACTTGGGTTAGAGTCAAGACTTCCTAGGGAACCTCTGGAATCAGCACGGTTTGCTGCAGGAATAACTATTGATGAAAAAGCTGGAAACAAAAGCCACAACGAATGTGCTAAATGATGCTTATGGACACGACAATTAAGCAGGATGAAAACCAAAGAACAGTATGTAACATTGACTAGACAATGTTAAGAAAAGCTACAAGTCAGTTAATGAAGATGTGGCTATGAGCTGAGTGCATGAAACAGAGTAAACATAACGACAAATGCAATGATACATATTTTGCTATAGATGGTTTCAGACACATTCTCATACATGATGACCAAAAGCCACAGAAGTAGAAACATTTATTGAGTATGCAATTAGTATTACATCTTGAAATGCATCCGTACAGTATACAGTACAAACATTACTCTACTAATGAACTTTGTGAACTTTTGTGATACAAACAAATCTGTCTATATCCCAAAGTCAGAAGAAGGCAGGAAAGATTCAGCTTCTAATACATATCCAGGTATCCATTGCACCAGAAACCAATCCTCTCTCATCTTCTCCTAACTTCTACCACATTCCTTCTTGTCACCATCCAAAGCCCATTGACCTACTTCTTCAGGAAGGTGGAAAATGGACTGTTTTAATTTTGGAAGATGAGCCTGTTTTACAATGCCACCATCCATGCACTGCACATGTTCTTTTATGTTTGGTGGACTTGGAAACAAAACAAGCTTACAATTTTTGAAACATAATCTGCTTTTAAATAGAGTATTGCCTGTATTTGCATTCTATAAATTGGGTTAGATTTTTCACACATATACATCCATGTGCACATCTAAAATACAGATATACCACCATTTATTAGAAAATCTCTTACAACTAGTATGAGGACAATAAAATCAAATTATAAAAATGCTGTAGGAATGGTAAATATAGATGAATGATTGCTCTGTTAGTTCAAGGGAAATTACATTTCTTTTCTTTTTGTTTTCTTTTCTAGTTACAACATTTTTAAAAATTATATCCCAATAACAGCCATGGACATCTCGAGAAATTTCAAGAAATTAGAGGACTTTAGATCTTGTGGAATCAAACTCAATATATCTTTCCTACTCTCTTCTAAGATCAGATCACACCTGCAAAAAATACTAAAAGATAATTTACACGTAAAAAATTGGTAATAATGAAATAGAACAAAACAGATAGTTATTTATATATAAATGTTTTCATACCTGCAATTGAATTAAGAACATCTTTGGAGAAAGAAGTATCTATTGAATTTGCATGTTTCATTGTTGTCTGACTCTGAAATCCTACAGTGGTACTCAAATCATCTCTAGATCCCTAGATTTCAATGACAGCCAGAGAACAAATGTAACTATTACATCAATTTTCAAAATCTGTCACTTATTGCTAATTTTATAATTACATAACCAGTGCTTTGACATTAGGATAGAACCATAGTTTTTCTCTTTTGCAGTCTAATGACAAGGACATTTGTTATCTTTTGCAGTCTAATGACAAGGACAATTTGTTATTATTACCACCACCACACATTAATCTATTTCTGCTTGATCTAATTTATCAACTTTAGAAATATTAATATTTGTAAATATTAATAAATTCCTTTTCCAAAACAATAAAATTAGTTTAGGAAAATATTCCTCCCTCTATGCCTTCCCTTAATTCTAAACCAACTTTATGGTGGTAATCTTAATATCAGTTAGGAGAAGGCAGATTTTTTTTGTGAATCGAAAAGGGAGAAAACTTTAGTTGCAGATGGGAGGCCAATACTGAAACTGTTTATGGTCACCTAGTAAGCTTGTAAGTGATAAGAAGTTCAAATTGGATTTTCTTTCTCCCAATAATTAATTGCAATAGATTTATTTTAGGTATGCTTTTAGTCTGAAACCATGGATGTTTTCCTTTATAGACAATAAGTCCAGCAGTATAGCTAATTTAATAAGGGATGCGGTGGCTCAGTGGCTAAGATGCTGAGCTTGTCGATCAAAAGATCGGAAGTTCAGCAGTTCGAATCCCTAGTGCTGAGTAATGGGGTGAATTCCCATTACTTGTCCTAGCTTCTGCCAACCTAGCAGTTCAAAAGCATGTAAAAAATGCAAGTAGAAAAATAGGGACCACCTTTGGGGGCAAGGTAACAGTGTTCTGTGTGCCTTTGGCATTTAGTCATGCCGGCCACATGACCACAGAGACGTCTTTGGACAGCTCTGGCTCTTCGGCTTTGAAATGGAGATGAGCACCGCCCCCTAGAGTCAGGAATGACTAGCACATATGTGTGAGAGGAACCTTTACCTTTACTTTTTATAGCTAATTTAAGTGACTTTAAACTAATATATTTTTATCATACTCTATTTACTGATAAATTAACCTGAATCTAGTCTAGAATAATAAAAAAATGTTAGCATTATAGTTTTATGAAAAATTAAATTACTATTGTCCATTACTGGAACCCACCTGATTAGATGTATTGATACTGAATAAAAACATATCTTTCAGATATATCCTTGGCATATTGTCCAAAAGCATCCCATAGAGAGGCATATACAAGTTTGCTATTTTTGCCTGCTTCTCCTGCAGAAAAGACATTTAAAGAAGCTGGCTCAGACAACAGAGAAATCTATTCTGTCAAGGCAAAAAGTTACAAGAAAGATTCATACCGGATCACTGTATCTGTTATCAAAGGAATGTTTTGCCATCAGATTTTTGAGCATGGCTAGGGCCATGTGTCTGATGTCCTGGTCTTCTTGGAGTGCAAACCCAACTTCTCGAAGAAGTAATCCAATTAAAAAATGCTTCCGGCAAAATTCATTTGTCACAATATATTCAGGAACATCTGGATTAAGACAGTCAAGAGAGTTGTGTGTTTAAAACTTGTCATATATATGCTTCAATCTATCTATATATATCTTATATAATTAATTGGCATTAGAAAGACACTTACAGTTTTGTAGAACTCATTGTTTTAACTGATAAGTCTGCTAATGTTGCAGTTGAGTTATAAATCAGGAATAACTTCTGTTAATCTGTACCTGATATATTATAGTAATATTTTCTTTAGTACTTGGCAAGATGTAGAGATTGAATTTACTGCTGAGTTTAGCTATCCAGAAAATAACAAGAAGTTTTCTATTCTTCATTTAGAGGTCCTTCAATGTATACATTCCAATGTATGGATTGTATACTATCACTCCAAACATGTCTGCCAGCCAAAGTTGTGGGAGAATAATTCCAACTTGGATTCAGTGTAGAGTAATAGATAATTTTTAAAATGTAGAAATGGAATTTGATAATGCCACATTTAACTAAGTCTTAACTAAGACTGAAAATTGTACTTAGGTTTACCTGATGCATGAAACTGCTGGGTTGCTTCTGATGGTGTGATTGGATCTTGAATGGTGTGGTAGAAATATATGGAAAACGGGAAGAAAAAAAAGAAAAATAAAGAAGAAAAGGCACATTTAGATAAATGACAATGCTAATTGTAAAGGTATAATTTTATGGTGTCATATTTATCCATCCACACTTCTTGAAACATACTGATTAGAAATAGTGATTTTGGATTGGCTATTTTGAGATCAGCTCCAATTATTCTGGATGCTAAGCTTTTTTAAAGGAAGGGATTATTTTATCTTTTTATGGACTTTGCACAGTGGTTTGTGTGAAACTGATGGTGTAAAAGTACCATAGACAAAGCAGGACCAGTGAAATAATCCTTTCCTGTTAATCTATGTAAGGACAAATGATACTGCAGAGAACTACTACAAGCATATCGGTGTGAACCTTGAAAGTCTAGGAAGGACATTCTTCCAAACCATGGAAGGTGAATGGAAAGAGAAAGAAGCGTATTATAAGTGACTATTCAAGATACAATCCCAAATACAAATATAAATAGTGGCAGTGAGAAACCATTTCTATCCATGTTGTAAACTAATTGAATTGTTAACTGAACAATTAACTAAAGTGTTGGTATGGAATCAGCTGCACCTCAAAGAACTAGTAAAATGTGTTAAGCCAAAACATGGCGGACTTAATCTGGGGCACTTTAAACTGGATCTGAGGGGCTGTGTGGCAAAAAAATGGAAGAAGAACCACACATAGAGACTTGTGCAGTGTAGAAGAAACAGGTTATTGTGATTGGACAAAGTAAACTAAGAATGAAAAATTACAACAGATATTAGGTCTTAAAGTTCACACCCTTCCATCCTTTCTGCTCATGACAGAAAATAAAATAAATGACTTAACAAGAAAAATGAAGATCAGTTGAGATACCGAAAAGAACATTTGGGTTAAATATGTGGAAAATCAAATACAATCAGTACTGTTGTTGGTGTCTAATATTGCTCACACAAACCATGAGGAAAATAAGGAAATGGCTTCTTAAAAACAAATTGCAAATATTTTTAAGAGGCTTACAGTAAAAGTAGTGATGACTTTACTGATTACAAGTATTTGCACACCACAATTCCTGGTGGTTTACACCATAAACAAAAGCAAAGTAAATATAAATATAAAGCAGCTGAAGTAAAGTAACCAGTTATGAAATAGTGTCCCAGCTCACCATTAAATCCCATCTAATTAAAATAGTTTGATAGATTTGCAGAACAATTAATCAGTGGAATGGCTTGCCTCAAGAAGTTGTGGATGCTCCAACACCTCCAGTTTTTAAGAAGAGATTGGAAACCCTTTGTCTGAAATGGTACAGGGTTTGCTGCTTGACCAGGGGATTAGACTAGAAGACCTCCAAGGTTATTCTGTTAACTACTGCATCTACCACAGAGAAAGTTTCTCTCCTTTAGGTCTAAGGCCCCTCATTTATTTGATGGAAAAAGTCAAATTTTAATAATCGAATGTAAGGTTTTCAATTTCAAAATACCTTTTATTTTAGTACTATAAAAAATTGTCAGGCAATTTTTAAATTCATGATTCATGATTCATAATTTATGCATTTTTTGCTGTTTTTTTTAAAAAAAACACTAAAATAATAACTAGGTTACTAAAATAACATTTACTCATACTCACAATTGTAGTAAACCAATTTTATCGGAAATATGAAATTCGCAAGCTCACCTTAAATGTATTTATATAATATAAAACCCTAATATTTTTGTGAGCTTTATTACTAAGTATATATACTTAAAATTGAATACAGTTTCTTTTGTTTTATAATAAATATTATATTAGACCATAAATGCTTACCTGGAATGTTTGCAGATTTCAGGGGTAGGCAGAGAGGAATGAAGTGTTCATAATTACACACTTCTTGAAGAAAATCAAATTTATACTGGAACAAAATCTGAAAGTTTGAGATGATTATCAGGTGATTTATCTTCATTTATTACATGCATGTATATTCATTAATCTATCTGCATAACTATATGAACTAATAGTTATCCAGGATAATGACTGTACATGTTTATTTATATGCATGTGAAAGTATTCTTTTCATGTAAGACGAATTTAATTTTTTTTTAAAATGAGAAAGTTGATTGTAGCAATACTAAACTAATGAAGGGAAATCCAGTAGATAAATAATTGCTTAGATTAGATTGAATAAGAAACACATGCATTTCTCTGCTAGAGGACTGTTAAATGAGCAAGCTACAAACAATTTCCAATGAAGAGATCTACGTTTTCATCGAGAAACATAAGATTTGATAGACTGACTTTTTATTTTTTGTAAGAGCATAAAAAACCGAAATCAACTACACATTATGGGGAAGCAGCATATTACAAATATTTTTTTCTGTTAACTTCTTTGTAAAGTGATCATAAAACTTTTATACAACAAAATGAAACAAATATTTTGGGAAGACCTATTCTCTCTCTTTTTTTTTTACTGATTCTGATAATTTCTAAAGTAAAAGGAGAAATTGGCATAATTGCAAGTATACATTACTTTATTTACCTTGTCATCACCTGGTCCAAACATGCTTATATAGTTATTGATTAATTTAAATACAAATCCACGATCCATAAATGTGAAACATCGCTAAGAGAAAAAAAATTGAAATGATTATAATTATTTCCCGAAGACTTTTATAGAAAAAAGTTAATAAGGAATATCATCTTGGCAAACTGGCAATAAATGATGAAGATCAAATGTTAAAGTCAAATACTCAATTCAATAGTTTTCTGATTAATCTAAATATCAATTTATATCAGTGGTAATATGAAATTAAAATATTTTGTACTGCTTTGAATAAATAAAGCACATTCTTTAGAAAATTTACTAAAGATATAAATATGTTCAAATAAAACAGATCCTATTTGTCAAGAAAAGTTGTGTTTCTTGAATTTTTGGCTAAGAAATGCATTCTGAGCCATCGTGGCGCAGTGGTTAGAATGGAGTACCATAGGCTAGTTCTGGTGACTGCTGGCTACAGTTTGATTGTCACCGGCTCAAGGTTGATTCAGCCTTCCATCCGGTGATGGGATTCAACTGGTGTAACAACTGGTTCACTAAGTGTGCACTTCACACTACTGCAGTCCTGGTGAGTAAAACAGCTGAGGCGCGGCAATCCGCTCCGCTGCGCAAATCAGCTGGGCTTCAAACAAATGAAATAAAGGTAAGTAAAGCGCAGGGGTGGGCGGGCCCAGCTGATCGTCGGAGCTACTGGTTTGCCCGAACCGGTCTGAACTGTTAGAATCCCACCCTGCTTCCATCTTTCTGAGGTCAGTAAAAGGTGGACCCAGATTGTTGGGAGCAATATGCTGACTCTGTAAACCACTTAGAGAGGTATGTAAAGTACTGTGAAGTGGCATATAAATCTAAGTGCTACTGCGATTCTGCCTTTTTGTAAATCTAAAAACTGAATGGCAATTCTTTATTAATTAACAATGTTGTAGTTTTAATAAAAGGTTATCTTCTTTATTATAAACACAATAACTACTGTATATTCTTTTTTTGATGAAAAAGTATTAAAATGTTTCTTCTTTTGCTGTTTGGATATGAACTTTCAGCACTGGAATGCCTTCATCAGTGTACTTATGTTATAATTGTGTACTAACATAACATAACTAATGTTTCATGTTATGCAAACAGCATAGAGAAATATTTACTATGAAAATGAGTGCTAGGATTGTGGATTCTGCAAGGTACAAATGGGTTAATGGTTATTTATACTAAATACAACTTACTTTCAGAAACCTGCCAACACTGTGGCTTGCATTCTTTGTCTCTTCAAAAGCTTCTCTGTGTTTCCAAATAATATGATCTGATATGTTCATTACAACTTTATCTAGTTCAGTTTTGTATGATTCTGGAAACCTCTGAGCACGAGGAATCTGGTGGGACAGAAAATTAGAAACTGATCTAGACAATACTCAATATTCCAAAATGTTTCCTTCCCCTTTCCACACAACGAAATTGGAGGAATTAGTGAAATTGCTCTTGATTAAGTGATAAGATGCATCATTCTGATGAACAGTTTAATGATGGCATTTATTTATTCAGAAAATGTATTCAGCACTTAACGCCTTCATGGTACTGGATGCTTGCAAAGTAGATGCAACTAAGCTTCAATTAAAACGTTATCATTAAAACATGACGTAGGAAAATAAATACAATTTGAGAAATGTCTTAATTTGTAGCCAGAGGATCACTTATTTCAATTCCAGTGGCAATTTCTTTCATGGCCATATTATGGGAAAAGCCAAATCACTGTTGAAATTATTAATTGGTAACTTAAAGTGCTGCACAGATTGTATGAAATAGGCAGTCCTATAACCAGTTGGTCTAAATTTTATTTTGAGATCTTTAGGTTCAAAACTGTTCAGAACAGATTTATTGTCCAGATAAATTGTATTAATGTAACTGCAGAAGAATATATTAACAATCACCAGCTGCAGAAAGTGTTGCCCACCCATATATCCTCCCCCAGCCCCTCTGTCCTCAGCACTATATTGGCCACTCACACACTCCATGCACCCTTCATGTCATTATTGCACATCGTGCACACCCTGCCCAGCATGTACTGCATTCTTACACTCCCACATACCAAACCCCTAGAGCACCCCTTCACCTCATGCCCCACCCCTTCCTACACTTTCCCCATACCCTGTGCTCTCTCCACCATCCAGCTGCAGCCACTTAGTTGTCTGGCTGTGACTTGCAACTTCCTGACAGCTTCCTCCCTGACTTTGGTTGTGGGAAGCTGGCAAGAAGTTGCTTCATCTAATGAGAATGAAATTTGGTTAACAGCAGCAGCAGTGACTGCAGGGATTGCTATTACTAAATGATGCAGTTGTGCTTTATGACCACATCACTTAGTGAAAAAAAGCCCCAACTGCCATTGTAAGTTGAGAAATACCTGTATTTGTATCTATATGTTGCAGTTTTTTTTCCAGAACTCTATTCATCTGTCAGCGCTACAGTCTTTCACTGGGACAATCAATAATTTTATTAATATCTAAGTAGAGTATTTGGCAGCCATAATACATACTAAAGACAATTTTGTAAATGCTAACCAATGTCAATAATATAGCTTTGTCAGAATTTTTTTAAAAATAAAAAGCACTTGGAAGAAAACCCCAAAATATCATCCAAATATAAAGATCTCTTCATCATTGCCAAACAATCTTTGAGAAGAGAAGCAAGTTTCTCTTTTAGCAAAAACTTAGAGTTGTTCCCTGAAATAGAAGAGATTTGAGGATTGGCACTCTTTCTTTAAATGAAAAACTGAAGTTGATTTCATGGTTAATGGCTGGTTACATATGCAATTGATTATATATAAATGCACAATCTGTCAAAATAATCCCCTACCCGATGTACCCCATAGTCTACCATGCTGTTCCAGAACATGTTGATATTTTTTTTTCTCTAAGCGAGTACTAAGCCTGGATCTTTTCACTCCTAGTCTATTGAGGAAAGTATTTTATTTTAATAATCAATAATAATCATAGAAGATTCTCTATTTCAAATGTTAATTCTCTCACTATCTCAGTTATTCTTTAGCCATTAACACAAAATCCATGATCTATCAAGATTGGAAACTATGGGAGATACGTTATAACAATTGATAATTATACTGCACCTCCAATAAGCTATCAACTTAGAAAAACTAGTACCAAAATCAAGAACCTGTTCAGTCACTTCCCCACACCAAAAAATAGGCTGGATCCCTATCTACACCATCTACACAAGAAAAGGCAAACCAACAGACACCAGGAAAGACAATTAACCTGGACAATTAACCAATTGACCTAGAACCAGTTTGTAGGCGATCCACTCTCATCCAACCCCCACTAGAACCAGCACATATGCAACCCATACTCCCCAAGCCCAGGCCCCTTATAAAAAGTCTTGGAACCCCATTTTTCTCTGTAACTACCCCCAAGAACAAGCCCTTTTGTTGTTGGGAAATAAACAGATCAACTTCCTTCCCACCAGCAGCATACTTTGTGTCTTATTTGCCCACGCTCTCCTGGCTCAGAGAAAGGGATCCAGGAAAATTCTTTTAATACTACCGTACCCACTATATCATATTGACACTTTCTAATTAATCCTGAATTAAAAGGTCTGCTATCTTTTTACCTTACAGCAACATCTACCTCAAGATGCCTATATAAATTTGAACATCACTACAATCCAATTATATACACAGTAAGAGCTTTACTGTGTATATAATATAATAACAACCAAAGATAGTAGAGTCTAAAGTCAAGGTATATGAAAAGCATATATACCCTAATGTATCTTTGCACTCATTGAAGAATATGATAACACTTGGATGAGTAAAATATTCTTAAATAATAACATGTTTAAATATTGATAACACTTATTATGTAGTGCATAATAGCATAGAGTCTTACCTGTACTCTCTTTGTGTAAACCAAATGCTGTGCCATTGATTTTAATATAATTGCAAAAAAGAACCAGGAGTGCTATAAATAAATAAATATATTGTATTAACAGTCCTATACTTTGCAGTTTTATTTTTTATTTACAAAAATCTCCCCCAAAGTGGGCTTTTCCATATGTGCTGAGACTATGTTTCCATAAAAGCTAAGCAAAGTGGCTGAAATTTGCTAGAGCTGTATTTCCCAAATATTTGGAAGGCATAAGATTAGAGAAGAGAGAACTGAATTCTAATCTATGGAGTTATTTCTGAATAGACTTTCTGTACATAAATATAGTAATTTATTACGTTGCTTTTTTACTTCTTCAGGTGGCCTTGAAAAGGCCTGCTTCTCTGGCTTGGGGAAAATCATTAGAATAGATTGACAAGGGATTAACTAAGGAATTAATAAATTTATTGTTTCTCCTTTTCCAATTGGAATTTATATCAGAATCTCATTTAACTCTTTAAAAAACTAAGAAGTCCATCCATTATTTGATTCTGAATTCAATTTATAAAAATCAAAACCATCTTCTCTCTGCCACTTTAGTGCTGAATTGGTAACAGTTTATAAGGAATATGCTTGCTCAATCTTCTAGCAAGAAGCTGCATTTGTGTGATGCATTTGCCAATATAGGTGTCCTTCAACATCACCATCTTCTTGCTTTTAAATCCTAATATTTTGATTTAGGTTCCCATATTAACTGTTCTGCTAAGCAATCCTTTCCCCCAGCTTCAGGGATCAGACAACAAAACGACATAATAAAATAAGAACATATAGCAAAACAGAGTCCGTTTGATGTGGTGAATACCGTATTTTTCGGAGTATAAGACACACTTCCCCCCCCCAAAAGGGTGAAAATTTGGGTGATTCTTATACATTGAATGTAGCTCTGCCCAGTGCCCACCCACTGGCCCACATCCTTTGGCCTCTGTGCGTCCTCTCAAACAGAGCTTTTGGAGGCTGAAAATGCAGCCTCCCAACAGAGAGCTTCTCAAACAGCCTCCAAAAGGTCCGTTTGAAAGGCTGCCTTTACAAAGAAAAGCTCCTTTGTAAATGGAGCTTTGGAGCTTTGGAGAGCCTCTCAAGCAGAATTTTTTTTTTCTTATTTTCCTCCCCACAAAATAAGGTGCGTCTTATACTCCGGAGCATTTTACACTCTGAAAAATATGGTAAATTAGAAAGCAGGATACTGTGAGTTTTAATCCTATCTGAAGCACAAGCCAGCTAAGCGACCTTCAGCCAGTCGTTTTCTCTCAGCCCTGGGAATGAAGCATTGACAAACTACTCCCCGCCCACCCCCCATCCCCCCCCAAAAAAAATGCCAGGAAAACTCCAAAGACTAGCCCAGGCAGTCACCAGGAGTCAAAAACTAACTCAAAGGAAGAAAAGTGAGGAAAGCAATAACCTATAAAATCTTCCCTGACATTTTAGCTCATGAATAAGAATAAATTTCACCTTTAGAACAAGTTTCACAGTCCTTTGATCATTTGACTGTAAGAGATCAGTTATATTCTTGGCCAGTTCTTCATGAACAGTCCGTTCTTCAAATGTCTTAGTTTTGAATACATACTAAAAGTATAATATAAAATGCAGGAAAAAAGTTAATGGTGAGAACATTAGGTCTCATTGACTCCATGCAGCACGAATAATTTACATCATATAGTACTTGATAGTTATATAGCCAATGCTAGGAAAATATTTATGGTGCAAGACTTTTGGAGCTAGCCTTCTATTGATTTGAATGTAATGAAACTAAGAAACTATACTATGTACACAATCATCTCCTTGACCATTCAGAAGTACATCCCTTTAAGGATAATGAACTCATTCCCAAGTCTGCATCACTTGCCTGAAAATAAATCCTCCTGAACTCAGTGAGATATATCTCTGATTAAATATGTATGAGATTGTGTTATGAACATTTTACATTATGCAGAAAGGTGTGGTGTATACCAAAATCAAAAATATATATCTCAGGCGATAAATTCTCTAACCTGTCAACAAATGCTTAGCAATATGATCATAGCTGCATAGTAGTGTTTCTTTACCTTGGGATTTTATGATGTATGGATTTCAACTCCCAGAATTTTCCAGCCTCTTAACACTGCTGTATAGGCAACAATTCCTATTTCATTTTATATTAAAGTTTATTAACACTATCATTATATTTGATAGGTTCAAAGTGGGAAAGTTTCTTTGTCATTATTTTTGTGTTTGCTTACTTACTTATTTTTTTAAGAACACATTCAACACTTTCCTAATGAGACTGAATACATCGTGGGATGTGGGAAAAATACATATAAATATTGAAACATTATTCCTGCCAGCATGGAAGTATTAGCATCTGCAGTTATCTTGCACATGCACCATTCTTTTGCTCTAAACATCAGCCAATCTGGAAATGTATGAAATGTGGTGACATTTAGTCTTATTCTTGAATGTAGGACGACTAAGCAAAACAATCACTCGACCAATGTTGTTTTGAACGTATTAATAAGAGAATACATTTAGTGACATCTGGTTAAGCACTCACACAATTTAGTTTGTTTACATATGTAGAGCATTGTCCACAACATTTTTGGATTTTCAACAGCATTACCTCCGAAATAATGCTGCTATAAATGGAAGTTGTAAATAAGAATTCTGTGTTACATATATTTTGAAGTAGCATTAATTATATATCATCTTAAGAAAATGTTTTAAATGAAATTTGATGCTACAACAAATGCAAGGTTGCTACTTCTGTCTCATTCATGGTGACTAGAGACATTCAACACATGACGTGATGCCATCATGCAGAATGACAGGATCATGCTTTACTTGGGAGAGGAGAAAAGTAGATTTGAATCCAGCAGCTTTTTTTATTCTTCTGGGACATCAAATTTAAACTAGAGTACATCACTACGACAACCTCTGAAGAGTCTCTGATTATTATTTTCATATAGAGAGAGAGAATGATGACTAAAATTGAGAGATTTTACCAAAGCAGCTTAGATTCATCATCAGTATTCCTTAATCTAAACATGTTAAGATACTTTGACTGTGTTATACTATACTTTGTTACTTCTGAAATGCATGAGATTCAAGAAAATAATAGTAAATATTAATATTCTTCAGAAAGCTGTTTAACTTCAGGATGGTTATCATTTAAATTCTTCATCTCTCTAATGAACGGTAATTTTCTTAAAAAATTTTCTTGATATAAGAAAATTACAAAAATTTTAAAAGCTACAGAGATTACAATTTAAGGTTGATTAAACTGTTGCTAAGTTGCTGACAGGCATTTTGCATGTACATACATGCAAAATCACATGTTAAAATACAATAAAAATAAAAATTAACATTTTGAAGCTATAGGCAGTTGCTTGGGAGAAGGCCTACTGAATTCAGTGAGATTTATTTCTGAATATAATATGATTGGAATTTCATTATGCAAAAAACCCCAAAACAATGAAATTGTTTTATTGCAATAAAGATGTAGCCATTTAGTTTATTATAAATTCAATTTATGTTATGACACTTAGATTGTAGAAAATGTAAAAGGATATATATTCTGATAATTAACATTCATGTTGATTTATATATGTCCATTTCTCCACTAGCAATCTACAGCATCTTCATAGCAGTCCCCAAGGAAAGCATGAAAAGCTTATCTTCATTTTTGATACTTTGGTACAACAATGATTCTAGAAAAAGCTATACAATAAAACACTAGTGGAAAAATGATGTGTGGGACAGTCGATATCTTATCAGATTTGTGACATTTTATTAATGTGGAATTCAGTAAATTTCATAACTAGAACTCAAAATAATTCTCAAAATCATATTATTATAAATCTGTTATTATTCTTACATATTTTAAATGAAATTCTCATAATTGTAAAGTGACATACATATGCTAATGGTTAAAATGGAGCATTATCAGATGATGAATTGCAGGAATCAAACAGGTTATATAGTACAGCTAGAACATCTAGCAACATCTTCTGAAACAGTGTATTTAAATGAAGGCATTTCACACATTCACTTAAAGTAATGAAGCAGAAATTAATTGAGCAATGAATCTGGAGCCATGAACATGCATCTCTGATTCATCCATGTTATTATTGATATTATTCCTCAATTCTCCATAATATTTTGTTTGTTAAGCAAATTAACTTATGTTATGAATAAGTGTACAAGAGGCTCAACAGTACCTGAGTAATTAAATTACTGTAATTATGTATAGGAGATTATATATGGAAACATCTTATTTGACTATATACTTCTACACAAATAGATCTGAAAGTCCAATTTTCAGGCAACAGATAAAACCTTTATTTCTTTTTTGTAGGTAACAACCAAAGTATATGTATAATTTTGATAAAAAATACCAAAACAGAAAATATTCATATATTTAATTGTCATGGTTAATCTTATCTTTACTCTCTATTAAGCGTCCTTATTTAAAATGAATCTGTCACCCATAGTTTAAAATTATTGCTTCTTGTAATGCCTATTTGTAATTATTGGTAAGCCACAGGATACAAAATGTTACAAGGACAATTACATGTAACTCTTTCAATCATAAAGAGAGAAATTTAATGCATCCCATTACAAATTCTATCTGTATATCCACCTGTATAAATGATAGCAGAAATCCTCTATTGCTATCATAACTCCAGTCATCCTGTACAAATGCAAAATCTGCTTTAAAAATTGGGAGTTATTCAGGATCAGAGTTTGAAGTATAAAAATGATTGCATTATTATTTTGACATCAAAAAACGTGAGCGAACATTTGAGTTTGTATAAATTGAAATAATTTCAATACTTGTTCAAATCTATTTTAAACGTGTTATAGTTAAATGCACCTCTGAAATTGTGGATATCAATAACTTCCTCCTTTTCCCTTTTAATATCATGCCCAAAGATAACTAATTAATTTAAACATATTGATGAGTTTATTTAATCTGACTTGTCAAAACAAAGACATTGTCTTAATCCGCTTTGAGTTTTTCCTCCTTAAAATCAACAACTTTGCGTTTTTTCTTTCACTGTGCAAAATATGCCAAAGATTTTAGTAGCTTTACTAAAGGACTAGTTCAAAGGGCATTTTTACTGGTACTGCAAGGATATTCCTTTAAAGTATTTATAACTAATCTTAGTACACATTCATTCAGTACAATGAAGGATTTAGAGTGAAAACTGAATGGAAAGAAACAGAACAAGCAGTGCCAATTCACAAATATGTGCAAAATATCATGCTGGAAGATTAAAAATGTTCCACATACCATGAACAGGTACAAAACCACTGCAATTTAGACAATAAAAAAGTTCTTGAGAAAATAATAAAAAGGCTAAAAAATATTATGCACAAGCTAATTGAAAGCACACAGAAAAATTCCCAACAATGCTTTCTTTATTACAAGCTACTGTTGATGTTCACTAGGAATCATATTGTCTCATGCAAACACTTGTAAGAGAATCAGCTGATAAATTAGCATGGGTAGTTAACAGAGACAGTTAACACATAATGCTTTGCCAAGATGGCTTTAAAAAAATATCCTGGGATAAATCTGAAATTTTATAAAGAGATAAGAATAGGTTAAATATTCTTACCTTTATATATGATTGAATATAGTGATCTAATTTTTCTTCATGGAACTTGGCCACAATATCAGTAAAGACCCTGTAAATTAAAAGTATTGATTGATCATATAATGTGATAAAGAAGATGACAGTTTCATTTAACAAATAATATAACTAAATGTAAGCAAGTCTATTAGTTGTTTTGTTGTTGTTGTTGTTGTTATCATTATTATTTTAAAAACTCGGCCTATTTTACTATTTAAACACACAGAGTGTTTCCAAATAATGCGTAAAAGCCTTGAGTTCTAGGGATTTGCCCTCCTTTCTTGGGTGTTGAATTATGCGTTGCACATGTTCTCTAGCCAGAGTAATCTAATGTTTAAGCTTCAAGTGTAGGAGTGGGAAATTTGGATTAGGAATTCTAATCCTGATTTAGACACAGAAGCTTGCTGGGTTTCTTTGTCCCAGTCACTCTCTCTCACCCCTAGAAATAATAAACCAGTTCTAAAAATGCTTCCAAGAAAACTGCATAGACTTGCCCAGGGATATGCCAGGAGCATAAAGACTGACTTAAAGTCCCATAAACACACACACACACACACACACACACACACACACACACACACACACAGACACGCACACACACAGAGACACACAGACACACACAGAGAGAGAGAGAGAGAGAGAGAGAGAGAGAGAGAGAGAGAGAGAGAGAGAGGGACTCCTCTGCTGCTTCAAACAGATTTCCATAAAATTCTAGGATTAACTTTTCTTAATCAAATGTAAGCGGTCTTGAAGTTATATAAGGCAAAAGGGAAGTGCATAATCTTAATATACAGAATTCATTTCAACCTTCAAAATCCATTCTAAAAAAATTTGACCTTTTATAAAAACAAACCTGCCACCTTCTGAACTTAAAACTTGACTGGTTGGAATATTCTGAAACTCAAATAAATGAATGCCAAAGAGATCTTTGATATGGAAGATCTGTTTAAAACCACTTGTTACATTCTGACCAACTCTTTTCTTATGCATGAACTTTTATATGTGATTAAAATCATTATACAAGTCTAGGAGTATCACTCAAACTGTTGAATGTCTTTTTTAAAAACAAACACTTAAGGTTAAGATGGTTTGGCCACAATTAAATAGATTTCAGTAACTGCTTCATAAGGCAACAAACTGAAAGTAGAACAGCAAATACCTGGTCACAGCAGTTGTTACCTCATCCTCTTTGTTTTGTATAAGAACCCAGAACAGCTGGTTCAGAATCACAGGAAGAAAATTCACAACGACATGGATCTTCTCAATTTTAAGTAAATTCTAATTAAAAAATCAAGCATGAACAGAGAATGATGTACACTTCCATGAATGATATAAATTCATTTAAATCAGAGTACCCCAGATGGCAGCACTGAGCTTGTCTTGGTAAAGCTAAGTAGGCTGGAGGTAGTGATCCTGGACTAAGAGACCAGAGAATTCCAGGGAATTAGATTAGTTGGGGATATTGAGAAGAAAATAAAGGTAATGACAAATCATTTCCATTGCCATAAAAATTACATAGAAGTGTTAATCATGAATGAAGTCTGACTTGGTGAAGACTTCAAATATATTTCAAAGTAAAAGCAATTTAATCCAAGTTACATATAACTCAACTCAACCTTCATTTTAAATAAATACATGGAGACAGTTACAGAGTTGTGCAATAGTTAGAATGTACAACATGGATAAGAGAGCTGGGTTTGTCCTTGGTTTGATCATACTGCTTCAACTTTACCAGATTTAGACTTCAAATACAATTAATGTAGTTTATTTTGGGTCAGCAGAGACCTAAACTAATGGAATCTATTTTTGAGCATTTTTAGAAATTGGAACAGGTCTGAAATGGCCTTGAAAGAATCCTAGTGGCACTTATTTATTCAATCATAATATCCTTGATTTATTAGGTTGCTAAATTCTTTCTAGGCAGCATTTAAATGGTGGGCAATGGCATACAAAGCTGTTATTTGTTTGTTTGTTTGTTTGTCCAATTTATATGCTGCCCTTCTCTGTAGACTCAGGGCAGCTTACAATGCATTATAGCAATAGCCTGCATACTTTTTTGTATATACCTGCTTATTGGGCCTTTCGGGGGCCCCCCAAGCAGTGTTGTTCTATACAAAGTTGGCTTATTGTCCCCACAATCCGGGTCCTCAATTACTGGTAGGTTACTTCCCTGTTATTAAGCTGGTTATTAAGCTGGTAGGTTACTTCTCTGTTATTAAGCTGGTTATTAAGACCAGCTGCCTGCAATTACTGCAGGTTCGAATCTCGCCAAGGCTCAAGGTTGACTCAGCCTTCCATCCTTTCTAAGGTAGGTAAATTGAGGACCCAGTTGTGGGGGCAATAAGCTGACTTTGTATAAATATACAAAAGGATGAAGGCTATTGCTGAGCACATTGTAAGCCGCCCTGAGTCTCCGGAGAAGGGCGGCATATAAATCAAAATATATATATATTTTGTATATATATATATATATATATACAATATATATATACACATATATACATATACATATATATATATGTGTGCCTTTTGCCACTAAATGGTTTGCATTCTTCAGAATTGACCCTCTGTTAAATATGGAAATAACGTCTACATGTTGTATTAGATGCTTCTCTTAGGATAGTTTACTATACATCAAAATGTTCGGTACTGTAAAGTATGTTCACAAATTAGCTAATGTTAATATCTTTAATGGTGATTATAGAACAGCAAGTTTCAAGTCCAGAGCTGAGCATGAAAAGTCTGGATGAATTTTTCAATCTAATTTATCTCAGACTATAATTGCTGTGGGGATAAAATTATGTGCTATAGGCTGCCTTGAGATCCCAATGAAAAAATAAATCAAGCATATAAATCATATGCATAAATAAATAAAGTAAAAATGTTGTTTGGGACTGCTTTTATTTCTATTTATTATATTGTATTATAATATTATATTATTTAAAAATTGTTTACAGCTATCCTGGGAGACATATAATTTCCAGGAGGTTACTTGGAATAATAGCTAGAGGAATTATTTCCTATTTGAGCCAGCAGCATATGGTAAATTGACCATAAGGGATCTAGTTAACTGCTATCAGTTACTTATTTGCTTGAAAAACATAATGGTTTGGGTGTAGATTTACGTTTGCAAAACTGAACTTTTTGCATACCCTGTTAAATTAAAATATAGAAAAGCAATCATGAAGATCAAATTTATCTTAGGTTACAGTGGCATTAGCTATACTTTTTAAGTCAAGATTATATCATTAATGCTAAAATTACTGTAAACATTATTGTGTAGAATAATATGGATGCAGAATTCATGATCCAAGTCATGGATCATGACTCAGTCAAGACAAATGGAAATAATAAGTAACAAAGATGAAAAAATATGCAACCCAAATAGTTCTCACTGTTTTTATAACCATTTTTTCTGGTGATCTATGGCATACCTCTGGAATGAGAAATTACTTTTTTGAATTTGAAAGTCCACATTATCAATAATGAACATAGATATATAGGAGTTAGTAAATAATTTTTACATGCTGTGTTAATGTTTATTTTTATGTTCAGTCAATTTTATTTTCAGCTACTCTGCACTATTCAGCAATGTATAATTTAGCGTTATGTTAACAAATGCACACAATTCAAAAGGAGAATTAAAATATAGAATATTTATCCATTAGCACGATCAATAGCTACATAATTTCTTATTTACCTTACCTTACAGGAGATTATAAAACTTGAGGTAGGTGGCTGGGAGAAATCTCTCTTTCTTTTCTGGCACTGCAGGAAAAATCTATTGAGATATGGATCCTATAGGAAATGTATATTAAAAAAAAGTGTAGTATCAACAAAAGTGGCATGCAGATTCTAAAAAATAACTCTGCAATAATAAGCAGATAATATTAAAAGTAAAATCAGTCCCCAAAGACACATTTTTCAGTAATTCCTTAAAATACATATTTTCATTTTTGATACAATCTAAGCCAAATTTATTGCAGGAACTGTTCCATTCTCTTTTTCTATCAATCAGCCAATATAATCAAATCCAATGTGGTATCCGTACAACAAGAATAACAATGATCTATAGAAGAATACTCTATTGTGTGTCTAAATACAGTGTTTATGTTTGTGTTCCAATATGAGTTATATTAAATACTGATCTCAGAAGTGAAATAATAAGGAGCTCGGCTTACAAATATAATGTTCAAAGGTGCCACTGTACACGTAACTCTTCAGTTTTGGAATCAAAAATTAAATTAAAAATGCATTACTTTTTAAAAACTTGATCAAAGTCTTGCAAGATTGACAAATCTTGCAAAACTGATTGCTATCAAATGAAGTTTAAGAACACTGAATTCTGAAAGTTGTGAAAGTCAACACTTCTTGAACTTTGATAATATCATGTAATTGTAATTATTATTCAAATAATGGTAGATTTTAAAAAAAATATGTAAGGCACTGTGCCATTACATGAAATTATACAAGGGCACATAACAAATATTGTTGACCTCTAGGCTAATCCATGTATTCAGAAATCTTCAATTCTTTGCAGGTTACTGGATCTTGTTTGTTAAAAAATGTATCAAATTTTATGAAAATTGAAAAGTAAGATAGATTGCAGTTATCTGCATGAAGCTCTGGCAATTGATTATTTTTTGTCTTTTGTTAGTATTGTAATATATGGCTCTAAAAATATAGCCATGGATTGTTTATTATTTTATTTACATTCTAAATATGACTGTTTTTGCTGAAAAATATCAAATATATCAGATTTGCTGTGTGTTCTTTGGAATATTTAAGGATAATCTTTCCTAAAAAGTTCTATAAGTATCACATTGATTGTGATTTCCGTGTTTCAGAATAGCTAAGGGTAGAAGCCAAAATATTTTATTTCATTAGAATCCAAATAAAAAAATTCTGTATGAAACATAAACACATTAATTACTTTTTTTACCTTGTATTTCTTTCGCTTCTATTTTTTTCCCCTTAACATGGACAATATTTTACCTGAGTGTAAACTGTGGATACAATAAACAGAGACACTTTGAAGAGGGGCTTTCCTCCATCCACCCACTTAATATCGCTTCCACTCTGCTGTGAAAAAAGAAACACTGAAGTTAGTGGAAATGGGTTCTTCTTCTAGTTTATGATCCTATTTTATGTTTAGAATACTAAAAAATATTTCAGCACTAGCACAATATCTTCATTAGCATAATCATTTATAGATTGTATTAGTTGTTGGTTTCCCCTTTTTGTTTCCGTCTCTATCTGTCTCTTTCTCTCTTTGTGTATTCAGCAGAATATGTTTTATTTATTAGGGCGAATTCCATATTTTGCATAAGGGCTCAAGAGCCCTTATTGGATTTAAATTCTACATTTCATATAAAGCCATCATTAATAGCTAGACTTTTCAAAAATTCTGTTCAGTGAGAAACCTGTTTTTGTTGATTTCTTCCAACAAATCACAATCAGGAAACATATCATGAAATCAAATGCTTTTGCAGTATCTGAATAAAGGATGGAGATATATGAATATCCATACAATTTTTTCCCACCCTTATTCTAACTACAAAGTCAAATTGCTCAATTCACTACAAATAATAGTAATAATTCCAAGGGCATTTCAGAGTTTCTCCAATTTCTAAAACATTCAAAAAATAGATTCCGTTATGTTAATATTATAATATATAATATTATAATATTATAATTATGTTCCATTATGTTATATTAGTACAAATTTGATGGTGCACATTTACAGACTATCCAAATTGAAATGATGTATTTATTTGCAGATATTCATAACAAACAGCAGTCCATCATGATATTACAGAGATGTAGCAGTTATAAGCTTATACATATAAGAGATGTATTTTTATAAACTCTATAAAAATATGTGTCTTCACAAAGCCAGCTATTGCCCATGGGCCTGGGGAACCAAGGTGGGATGGAACTTGTCAAATGGCTTGCTTCATTGCTTATTGTCACCAGAGGGATGGAGGGTTATTGTTTTTATTCTTTTTATATTGGGTTATTTATTTTTTGTAAGCTGCCTAGGGTCACTGAAAGTGAGTGGATGGCCATATAAATCCTCTAAATAAAAGAAACAAACAAACATTGCAAAATATGAAAGAAAAATCAAGTAATCCAAACTGCATGATAAATGAAGGCATTTTGATATAAAATTATAAACATCCAGAACAGTCTATTATAAGAAAAGGATAAATGTATTGATGCATTTATTTATTTATCATCAAAAAATTTTTGCTTGGTTTCAGTCAAAGAACTCAAATAAGCAAAGATTCAGCTACACACAAAATCCTATGGATGACATGGTATGTATGTGATAAGAGTTTAGGACTAATTTTATACATGACACTTAATGTCATTAACATTAAACTATAAGATTGCTTTAAAAGGAATAAAACGAAGAGGTAAAACACAATACCTTCCCAGCTGCAGGATCCTGAAGATTTAAATAAGAGGGAGGTAGAATAGTTGCCACTGGTATGTTATGTTCTCGAGATGTTAGTTGATCATCTTTCAGCAAAGGCAGCCAAGCATATCCCACTGTATCAAAAATAGATGTTAACACTAAAACATTTTGATATCTTTAAATATAAAGAAATAACAGTTACCAGAAAACAGATATTGTCTCAAATGCTTGACCTAATTCAGGGAAAGTATATAGGAATAATACAGACAGTGAGTATTTGAGCAAAAATCCAATATAGGTACCTGAGGTTTCCAGAGCCTCTTTCTTTTTGGTATTAGCTTTTGCATTTATGTCACAGGTAACATGATAAAATGAAAACAGAATATGATGTTTCTTATGAAGTTTTGTTGGCAGTTCAATTTTTATCTGAAATGTAAAACATTACATCCATCTTAAGTGTTAACTGAAAGAAAGCAAAGAGAAGATAGCGGGGCCTAATTCTGATCTTGGACTATTATTCTATATGCGCTCTTAAAGGCCAAGAAGATCAAAAGGAATTCATTTCAGATAATATATAATCAGGATTACCAAGGATAATATATTACCAAGATCAGGTTGGCGTAGGAGGGGGAGGAGGGTAATGTGCTTACTTGACTCTAAGAGACACACCAATCATGATCCCATAAGTAGTGCGCTTACTCGAGCTTCAAGAGAAACACCAGGCATAGTGGCGTGTCTGTGGTAAAACAAGAGTCTCTGGTGGCTTTCAAAGACACTGCTCTGCAGTAAATAAGATCCTGTATATTAAATTGAGCTCTTGATATTGAATGGGATTGCTGTTCTGAAGTAACCTTAATGCTGTGGAATATCTAGACCTGCTGTTATTGGGCATGAAGACAAGTGGCTTTGGAATTCATGGCCTTTATAAGGCACCCATGGACTTGACCTAATACATAGCAGGGACTGCAACTTCATGTAGTTTTTGTTTTTGGGTAATAGCAATGTCAGCTGCCTATGTCAGCTGTCAGCTCCCCACTAAAGGAAGACAGGATCTGTTTGATCAGCCCATCTCATGTGCCTGATAGAGCCTGGAGGATTCAAATGGAGTTTGGGATTATTCTTGAGTCTCTGATGCATAGTGTGAGAGGTCTTGTTCACCACTTGGAATTAGAGGAAATGGTAGTCATAGCCCTTCTCTGCCTGTGAATCCCGTGACTCAAAGTTTCTAGAGCACCACTTGAGAAAATAGCACTTTTCCCACATCTAAGAGCCTTTCACCATGAAGGACTACTTCATGGTGAAAACAGTGGCAAAACATAAACATTGTTCTGCTCCTAATGTTGATAATTAGCTAGTGGACCTGTTTAGGATTAGTTCAGATCCTCCTGGGGAGATAAATCCTCCTGGGAAGATCACTGTAAGAAGTATTCAAGGCATGTGGTGAATAAAGTTACTTGTATTTGGACTCTGGCTGTGCAGTCTTTGGTGTAATCTGAAATATAATCTGCTAGAATATCTGGAAAGATTTAAGCCTCTTGGTTTTGAGGAAATGGATAGAATCCTCAGAACTGTAAACTCAGTCACCTATATACTAGGCTCATAATCTTCTGGTTAACCTTAGGAGGTGAAGTATGGCAAGTAAAGGCAAGGGTCAATTGTTCCTTGAGGAAGTAGGTGATCCTATCTGCCTTACGGAAGTAGTGGTCCACACTATGTTCAAGAAATCATCATGTACCTGGATATATTTTTGGTCTATTCAATCTTTTCTTTTAGGGGAAGGTTCTGGAGAAGATGTTCAGCCTGCATTTTCAGAGAGCTGGAAGAAATTGACTAATTGGACCCTTTTCAATCAGATTCAGGCCTGGAAATAGTACTCAGACTTCAAAATGGAGATGGTATTCTTGCCTATTTGGATCTATTAGCAGCTTTTGATAATATTAAATATATATCCTTCTGATTTAGGGGTGTAGGAATATAAAGGCATGGTGTTGCAATGCTTCCTTTTCTTCTTCTAAAGTTAGTCCATTCAGTGTTGTAGGTGGGAGAAAAGATCAAGTCCTAGGCACCTGGTTTTCAGAGTTACTTAGGGCTCTACCTTCTTCCACTCCTATTTAAGATTTACATGAAATCATTGAACTCAATCCAAGACTGAGTTACTCTGGCTTTTAGGGCCTTTCATTATCAGAGAACTTACATCGTGTGTCCCTCAGCAGAAACTAGTGCATAGTTTGGGAAACCTCATGGATTCTTGGTTCCTTCTTGAGGATCAGGTGGTATTTATGACAAAAAAGGTGTTTGTACAAATTAAGCTAATGTTCCAATTATTCCCACTCCTGATATTGGATTATTCTGTTCATGGTTGCTTATGCCTTAGTCTTTCCTATTTGGATAACTAATATATTCAACATGGAAGCTGCAATTCATCCAGAATATATAGAATATATATTCATCCAGAATATAGAATGCCCTAGCATGCCCATGTTATACCATTTCATCTATAAAGCCAGTTTGAAAATTTGAGGAAATGAGTGGCATTTACACTCTTATATTACAGGCCCATTATGTACAAGAGCCAGTTGGTCTGATGGTTAAGGCACCAGGATAGAAAGCGGGAAACTGTGAGTTCAATTCCCACCTTAGCCATGAAAGCCAGTCACTCTCTCTCAGCTCAACCCATCTCATAGGGCTGTTGTTGTGGGGTATAGGAGGAAGGTGTGTGGGTTATTTTTCCACCTTATTTGAAAAATACAATACATACATAATATAAAATAAAATCCCCTTCTAGCAGACAGTCATGTTATTTCTGTGATTTGTTGTGGTTATCTGTGTTTTATTAAACTGCTTCCCCATTAACACATTTTGCGTCACCTGAATCCCTTCTGTCACATGCCATCTGACGGAACACAGGAAACATGCCTTCTGTCATGGCACTTGCCCTATTGAGCAGGGGTGTCAAACTCACATCGTCACGGTGGCGTCAAATGACGTATCAGGACTTCTCCCCATTTTGCTAAACCGGGCATGGGCATGGCCAGTGGGTGACTCATCCGGCCCATGGGCCTGGAATTTGACAGCCCTGCTATAGAGTATCTTACTTCCCAAAGGCAATGACCCCTACCATGAAGGCTTTTTGAAAACCACTGAAGACCTAGCTGGGTTAGGGTGTTGAGTTATTTTGCTCTGAGAATTGTTTTTAAGAGATATTAAGTAATGGAGTGGTTGTCCTCAGTTGCAAACAATTCAAGGCAAGGCTAATATCCTTAACAACCTATTTTTTTCCCAAAATATCTTTGATATACTTGTCTATTATAACAGCATGTATAAAATCACAGAAAGAGAAGACTGACCTCATCGTAGAAATCAGGGTTTTGTGAATGATGTAGCACAGCTGTATAAGCTGATGATGTAAATAATGGTCCACCAGGCTTCCCATAGATACACTGTTTAAAGAGACATTGCTTTAAGTTTTGTGGTCTTTACTAGAAATAACTGATTCTGAGGTCATATCTTAGAAGACTTTTTCAGCCTCATAGCATCGCAGAACCTTTGGGCCAAAAACATAAAAAAATTAAAAATGTCTGAAATCTAATGAGATTTCATGTGGAGAATGCCAAAAAAAGATCTGACAAGCAAACTCACAAGATTTTGGAGTATTTTTTAAAAAAAAAAACTGGAGAGGACTTTTTTTCAGGCCACCCTATAAGATTACATGATTGTACACAGAGTGTGAAAAAACTGATATACATGGTATTTTTTAAATAAACTACCAAGAGGAGAATGGATGACATCAAAAGTTAAAATGACAAGAATAGAATTAGTAAAACTACTTTATTTCTTAACTTTAGATTAAATAACTATTAATAATATTTTTATTTAGTAGTTTCTAGCAATAGGCTCCATCTACCATCAAAAGAAGAAATAAAAAAATATATATGCTAGGAACAGAAAAAAATCTTTGATGAGCTTATATAGCTCTCTGAAACCTAGAAGCTAATGACAATCATCATTGCATTCATACATTTCATACACTTCGGCACGTCTCCTACTGACCATTCACCTTCATCAACATGATGTTTACCTCAGTTATGAAAGTACATTGAGATTTATCAAGAATTTTGTATTTCATCACATTGCATAGAATCTTGTCAGCAGAACCGGCATTTGCCAGAAAAATCTTGCACTGATTGTTATAAACAACTGTTATGGAAATGTTGGGAAAAAGTAATAGACTGATGATTTTGTAAAAGTTATAGATCATAATCACTTCACCACAGGATATCCAAAGAAATCTGTTCCATCATATTATGCTGCAGCTGGAATTCATCTTGACTCACCTTCACCGGCTTGGCTCCTTCTTCATCTGAGTTTTTAAATTCAATGCACACTGTTATATTCCGTGCCTGTAATACAAATGCAAATAAGATCACTAGCTTTCCACTTAAAAGTTCTGTGAAACATACAGTCTTTTCCAGAACTGTCACAGCACTGCCAGCTGAGAGTAAAGCCCAGAAGTGAAATAAAGTAGAGTGGAAAAATGGAAATATTTAACTTCTTCATGATACTTCAGGTCAGCTGAATTATTTGAAAATAGATTATATGAAAATAGATTGAAGACTTTAAACTTCAAAAATAATTTAAAAGGTAGCATGTGCATGTATGCGCATATAAGCATGAACAATTACCAAGAAAAAACCAGAAAATAAAAACAATCTGCTTCTGTTTAATTTTCATGTGGATGGCTTTGAAACAAGTTCCAGGTTTTCAGTGAAACCTATTTTGCTGAAAGTATGAATCATTAGTACATATTCTATTCCATTATAGTACTTACTCTATTGCCATTTCATTAATAGCCATGAAAGGTTAATTTGAAGAAAGCAAAAAGAGAAAAATGGCCACCAGGAATAGTAATTCATATACAAGCAATATAATCAACCAGGCTGTTTTAATATAAATATGTAGATGTGACTGAGATTTCAAAGACAACAAGTTTCATGTTCTCAATGTGGAAAAAATCAGCCTTAGGTGATTTAAGGGGATAAGTTGATTGTCTTCAATAGGGAACAATAAACAAATGAATCATTTGTTCATTTCACAAATGAAAAAAAGCATCCACTACTCCTTTTGGCTTCCAACTGTTCTCTCATTAGGATAACCCATAGGTTAAACCACTCCAGCATTTTACAAGTACTTCTCAACTTATGACCACAATTGGACTAGAATTGCTAATCAAGGTGATTTCTATGGAAGTCATGCCTAGTTTGAAATCTTTTTTGACGTAGTTGTTAACAAATCACTGCAGTTGAGGGAATAACACAGTTGTGAGGTGAATCTGGCTTAACTCATTTTGTCTCTTGGAAGCTGTCTGGCAAGGACACAAATGGCAATGACATGGCCCTGGGACTTTGCAACTGTGATAAAATACATGTCGGGTGCCAAGTGCTCAAATTTTTATCATGTGATTGTAGTGAAAGTGCATTGGTTGTAAGTGTGAAGACTGGCCATAAGTCCTAGCACTCTTTTTTCAGTGCATTTGTAACTTTGAACGGTGATTACACAAATAATTATAAATTGGGGACTACCTGTATTCCAAATTCCTATAGAACTTATGAAATCTATTTTTAAGTAAACATGCTAAAATTTGCTTGGCTGTTGTATTATTGATGGTCATACCTTGTTGAAGCATTTTTGGTTATCATATTTCAGATGCTTGGGATAGATATACATTTGGTTTTTATATATTTTATAAGCCTGAGAATATTTTGTAGATTCTTGAACAAATTCTTCCACTTCTACTGTTGGTTGATAGTCCTTGATATTATTAAAGGGCTTGTTTGGTATAAAAGATGAAGTTACAGAGTCTGAAGGGAAAAATAAAGTAAAAGAAAAATCCATTCACTACACCACTCACTACTTAAAATATTAAAGCAATCTGGCAAGTCTATGAATGCACTAGAGTTTCTATCTTTTACGGACCCTTTCCCAACAATAGTTATTTCATTACTTCAAGAATGATGAGCCAATTAAATGATGATTTTTTTAAAAATATAAGATTGACATATGGAGGTATCACCAGGTATCTGTCAGCAGAATGCAAGAGGAGAAATTTCTTCTTTTCCCTCTGCCACATGTATAATTTCCACCTTGTTCCAAATAACCATTGGGAATTGATTTTGCAGGTGTACCATGATTGAATAAAGGAGGAGGACTGAAATTCACCACTCTCTATTCTGTTTATTACATGCAATCCTCCAATGGAGGAATCCAATAATATACTATGCTTATTTAAGCCGCAAAGCTTGTATTACATATATTTATGTGGAATTGAAAGTTGAAAT
Source organism: Pantherophis guttatus (assembly GCF_059756535.1). Lineage (NCBI taxonomy): Eukaryota > Metazoa > Chordata > Lepidosauria > Squamata > Colubridae > Pantherophis > Pantherophis guttatus. Next base: position 33,179,293 of record NC_142068.1, on the reverse strand, counting down.
GGAAAAATCTGATTAACAGTGGAAATCACGCCACTTAGATTTAAGAAATTTAGAAAAGTATTTCTTAAATTAGTGACCCAGTTCTAGAAATATATGACAAAATATAAAATATGGTCATTCACAGAGCACATTTTGAAGTAGAAAGGGTAGTCTTTCTAACCATCTTTCACTAGCAAATCCCATTATATATATTATGCATAGTACCATAATTTCAACTGCTGCCCTATTAACAAAGTAAAATCTATATGTCTCTTGATGTCCTGCCTAAACGCTGCTCTTGAGCACAGCAACCACAAAAATCAATTTAAAGCATATAAATTATAAAGGAACAATCTTAAAACAACCAAAAAAATTGCACTGTCTTCTTGGACGGTTTATGCATTGTAGACGTTTTATAAAATGAGTTCATACTTGGATGGTCCAAAAGTAGCCAATCAACAGCAATTTCTAAACTTCCAGGGATAATCTGAATTTTATTAATTTTCTCAGTTCTGCAAACATAAAAAAAATAATGTTTACATTATTGATATCAAAGTAAAGTGAATGCTGTAAGTAATTAAAGTGTGAAGAATTAAAAAATAGTTTATTTAATATTTCTATTAGCTCAAAAGAGTTGCAAAAGTATACAATAGATAAACACACTGTATTCAAACATCTTAAAAACATAAACAGTTGCAAAATAAAAATGAAGTAAATTCATGGCAACAGTGGAAAATGTATAAACACATGAAAATGATAGGTTTAAAAATTAAGACACTATAAAAGTCTGATCTAGGAAACCAAGCAAATGCACCCATCTCAAAAACTGTTTAGCTGAATTCTTCCTCATGTCCCACAAGGCCTTAACCACCAAGTGCATGCAGAAAAGATCACAGAAGCTTGATGGTTTCATTCAGAAAATTTATTATAGTTTTACTATATTTATTTATACAAATATAGTAAAAACTGGTATCCTAAAAATAGAATAGAATAGAATAGAACAGAACAGAACAGAACAGAACAGAACAGAACAGAATAGAATTTTTTATTGGCCAAGTGTGATTAGACACACAAGGAATTTTTCTTGGTGCATAAGCTCTCAGTGTACATAAAAGAAAAGATACGTTCATCAAGAATCATAAGGTACAACATTTAATGATAGCCATAGGGTACAAATAAGCAATCAGGAAACAATATCAAAATAAATCGTAAGGATACAAGCAACAAAGTTACAGATAGTCCTCATTTAATGACCATTCAAAATGACAATGGCACTGAAAAAAGTGACTTATCACCATTGTTCATTGCAGCATCTTCATGGTCATGTGACCAAAATTCAGATGCTTGGCAACTGGCATGTATTTATGATTGTTGCAGTGTCCTGTGATCACCTTTTGAGAACTTCTGACAAACAAAGTCAATGGGGAAGCCAGATTCATTTAACAATTGTTACACTGAATTATCTTTTTTTGGAGTCAGAGAAATTCTGCTGCACACTAGCATTTAGACTTATTCCATGGAACTATCTATGTAGGCAACATTTGTCTAGAACTTAGACAAACAAATTAAGATTGAACAAATCTTGTTTATTTGAGTTTTTATAAGTCAGTAAGCAAGTATATGGAAAGGATGTATTGCTCAAGGAGGATGAATCTTAAACAAAACAGCTGTTATATAAGAGAAAACAGAAGCTGCAATTAGGACATTTCCACACTGTTGCACTTTTCACTAACCAAACTCATAGATACAATTTGAACAGAATCTGTGGTTGTCTTCACTTTTGCCAGCTTCAAATGCTGACAATGTCGAGTGAAAAATAGCTGCCCATTCCTAAAGTGCTGCAGTTTGGGCAGCAACAAAAATCCCCTCATCCATTTCATAGGAGGAAGAATTATGGGCTGGGAGAAGAGTTTGGGGGGCAGTGTTTCCCTTCGATAAAGAAATGGAGCTAAAATATTTCACTTTGTTGTGATTTCAGCTATATCACAGTTGAGCAAGAAATGTAACAGCTCCGCTGTCCAACAACTTGTTGGATGAAGAAGTCCCAAACTGCCTCCAAAGAAGGTCCAAATCCTTGTGCAGAAGCACCTTTAATAAAGGTTAATAAAATCTAGCAATTTTCCAGTAAATTATTCTGCATCTCTATTATTCTCTCTTTTCTTTTCCTCGGGCAGCCATTATATTTGTTACTGTATGAAACACTTCTCCAGTTTTCTTGGATAAGTTTTCTGGAAGCTCACTTTGGCAGAGAAGTAACTAATGCGAAAACTGTTCCATTGTAATAAGTTATTTTGGCATTGGCACTTTTTGAGCAAACAAAGCTATTGATGTATAGTAGTTAGTACTATGTTGTAGTTTTAGAAACTTAAGACAAGGACATCTTACCTTCTGTATTCACTTATAAGTTTAATTAAATCATCTGTTGAAATTTTGTTACTTTCTTGTCGGAACAAAGGTGAAAACCGGGAATCTCTGTCAATATTCCCCTGATTATCCTTAAAGACGGGCCTGTCAGGAAAGTAAAACAATACAGAAGATGATGAATTAGTTACTTGCTAATTAATTCTCATGTACTCATTCCCAAAGCTTTGAGGTGCACCAAACTACTAAAAACTAGCCAAGGGTTTTTTACTAATTCCATAGTTTCTAAATTATCCATGTTCCATAAATTAAATGAGGCAGTAGTACCATATTAAATGCATTAACACTGGTATAAACACCAATATGAGACACCATGAGAATGACATCAAAGTAAGCTTCCACAAACTTGTATTATTATTGGGTTTTGTTTAACTATTTCCGACTCATGAACACTATGAATTTTATAGTGATGGTAAAATTGTTCCCACAGTGTTCAACAATTGTCACATATTAAAACATAACATTATTAAAACAAGAGCCACGGCCCTTACAGATGAGAATAGTGCTAAAGTTATTTGCATGCATAGTTACCTAGGAATCAGTCTCACTGAATCCAGTGGGATTTAATTAAAAAAAATAGTATAGATTAAAAAATTAGCTTTTATAAAAATGAATTTCTAGCACCATTAATTCTTCACTTTGGATTTTATTCTTCATCTTTTATTTTTAAGCTTTTCCTTTTAAAATATAGAGCAAGGTTCTCTATTACTGCAAACCAGGACAACAGTTGAACTGGAGGATATGTATCTGCCATAAAGAACACTCTAATTTTGCAAATAGTTAAGATCTTTTGCAGACAGGGTTCTAAATCTTTTTGAATGAGAATAATAGAATGAAAAAGATATGTGGAAAATATTTTGTGGGAAAATCAACTTTCCATGTCCAAATCGTATTTGCAAATTCTGGCAGCTGTGGTAGGAATATGAGAATGGAAGACTGACTTGTCACAGTGTAATGCTAAGGCATGTTGTAATTATTGACTCTCAGGAAAGTACACATGGCATCAGCCCCAAATTCAGGATATATAAATGCACATTGTAATAAAAAAGACTTTCAGCTCCAAGTCTGGAAATCAGGAATCTTGAAAGGATATGTAAAGATTGTTCTAAAAGTGTCCAATATAGGTTATTTCATTTGGTTTTCTTGTTTAAAGAAACATTTAAAACAAGAGCAGTGTTTGATGTCAGAAATTAAACATTGGAAACAAAATTCACAATCCAAGCTTTCTGCTTTTCATCAGTTAGGCCAATTTTTCTGAAGTAAGTTGTGTGTGTCTAATGGGAAAAATGTTTTTTAGATGGTAAGATTTTATAAAGAAAAACTCAACTTTTATATCTTTAATCCAGGATATATACTGTGTGTATATATACACATACACACATACTCTTGTAAGCTTCCCAGAGTTGCTTTGCAAAGTGAAATGGGCACCATATAAATTTAATAAACAAACAAACAAACAAATAAAAATATAAACAAGGTACTGGTATTCATTCAGTCCAAAAGGTAGAAATTATCCTGCTATCTGTCTTCAGGCACTTCATGGGCACCAGGGGTCAGGAAATGTATTGGCTAGTTACGAAAATGCTATTGGATATGAAATACTGTAACTGAACTATTGAAAGTAGTATTTACTATATTTTTCAGAGTATAAGACGCACCAGAGTATAAGACACACCTACCTTTTTTGGTGAGGAAAAGAAGAAAAAGAAATCTCCCTCTGCCTCAGAGCAATTTTGGCTCGTTACAACATTCAGCAAACATTTTCGTTTTCAGCATAGCTTGATTAGCACAAGGGAAAAAAAAAAATCTGCTCCAGCAATTTACCTCTTTGCAGCAAGCAGCAGAGCCCTGCCCAAAACAGCTGAGAGCAAATCAGCTGAGAGTCGGGAGGCCGATCCAATCAACTTGTGCTAATTAGGCTGTGCTGAAGCTGAAAGGAGCTGTTTTTTCTTGCTATTTGCTTGCAAGGAGGTAACTGCTGCGAGGCAGAGGCCAAAGGGTGGGGGCCAGTGGGTGGGCGGGCCTACATTTGGTGTATAAGACGAATGTCTTATTCGTCTTATACATGAATAAGGGGGGGGGGAAAGGTGCATCTTGTACTCCGAAAAATACGGTAATATAGAGGTGAAGCAGCCACCTGCAGGCATGAAGCCCAGCCAATTTCATCTTGCTCCTCACTTCATGCATTCAACAATCCTGATCATATGAAATAAAGCCACATAAGTCCTGACATAGACCAAAGCAGACACAAAAGGAAGGAGGGAAGAGGTAAAAGAAGAGTCGTTGCCACTGCTATTACTACCATTGCAATCTCTTTTGATGTTCCTAAGTCAATGGTCATCTGAGCAGCAACATCATGTGCTGGAAGTTGAGCTGAGGTGGCTTCACTTTTGGCCACTTTATTCCGGTTCTCACCATTTTGAGACAAGAATCAAGAAAAAATAGTGGTGCCATATCTGTGCTTTAAAAATCTATACTAGCAGTTGTTGACAGTAAAGGCATACAGCAGAGCATTCTAATTCTTCGTACCAAATGAAAAGTTTGCTTTGGAACCAAGAGAACTCTAATTTTTACTTCTCTAGTTTGATAGGAATAGACAACTCAAGGCATGTTCAATAGTGAAGAACAAACCTGTTTCCCAAATGTTTCCTAGTAATATCTTACCCAAATAACAACGTGATTTTGCTTAATTCTTGAGCCCAGATAAGGCTAGTTAAGTGCTGTCATAGCTGTTATAACATAGCTGTTATAATTTCTCGCAAGCTTGCATAATGCTGATGAATGCAGACTCCATAGTGTTAAATTGCAATGTATGAAAACTATTATTTTACTGGCATATCAAAATATATTCCTTTCTTGTTGGAGAGAAGCAATTTCTAAAACTAAGTAGAAATTTCCTGGCAGTCAGAACAATTAATCAGTGGAATGTCTTGCCTCCAGAAGCTGTGGGTACTCCAACACTGCAAGTTTTAAAGAAGAAATTGGACAATGATTTGTCTGAAATAATACAGGGTTTCCTGAGCAGGGGATTAGACTAGAAGACCTCCAAGGCCCCTTCCAACTATGTTATTCTGTTATTTTTTATGGTAAATACCAAAAATATAGAATGAAATCTATTTCATGTGAAATAGTGAACAGCAAATACTGATAACCTCTTCTTTTTCTGTTAGAAACTATATCAATTCACAGATATCAAAACAGCATATATTGTGCCTTGTATGAACCAATACATTTTATAATTTCTAACCAGTGCAAAATTGCTAATATTTGATAGATATTTGGTAATTACATACCGTACAGACCAAGCAAAGGGCATCCGATATTTTCCCAACTTGTTGCAGAATTGTTTGTTGGATTTTAATACTTTTAGGGCCCACTAGAACAAAATCAAAGAAAAAGTTAAAGAAGGGTCACTTCAAACTCTATTCAGAATAATTTAACTTTAGACCAGTGGTGACATTTTGGTGATGAAGCACTATAGTATCATCATTGGAAAGGATCTTCTATGCCACCTAGCCACTTAAAATGATGCAGAAAAACCAGAACTAGAGCAGCACAGAAGGTTTCCAGATAATTTCAGCCTGATAAATCTACCTAATAGTTATCATTGAGAAATTTTTGAGCAACGGCAGACATATTTCATGATGAACTTGGATATCTTGCATATACCAGGTTTTTTTTAAGTTTTAGAAAAGTCTTTTTTTTATGAACACAATGCTCAATGCTTAAATTGCTCATATGAAAGCAGAAGTAGCAAATATGCAACAAATGTTAAAGATTAGGAAGCAAATTTAAAATATAAAATCATGTAACATAAGCAGAGGGAAAAGTAATAGGTTGCTTAAATCGCAATTAGCTGTCACTTAAATACAGTTGTACATATATACTTAGTATAGCATTGAAAAGGACATAATATTCCTGAAGATACCCACTGATGGGTATCTAACTAACCTCCCATGGAATTGATTCTATTATTTTGACTTCATTAAGAGGTTTTGCTTATTCATAGAAAAAAGGGATATATTTCTAATCTCAAATATTGCAGCTGGAAAATCTCCTAGCTATCACACTTCTTCCATCTACAGGTCAGATACCTGTAATAGTACGTGGGAATGGCCTTGGGAGACTGAGCCCAGAGGCAATGCATAGGGAATGATCAGTTAAGAGACAGCATAGTCTGCAGCTGAACAGTGGACAGGGCAAGAAGCTCAGAAAAGATTTCCCCTAATTTCTCTAGGTGCAAAGGAAACGAGGAAGAACTGTACTTTCACTTCTTTCACAACTGTACTTTCAGCAGGATTCTGTTAATGTAGCCTTACAATAAAGTAGAATTAATTCATCTGGTCATGTTCCCTATCTGGTCTACCTGGTAAGGCTGACATTAGTGCAGCTTACATTACTTATTTTTGGAAGCACTTAACTTCCACAATGAAAGAATTGGCTCTTTCATTGAGAATAAGAAGCACAGATTGCATAAACAAAATGCTTCCTGCTCCTATAGATTGCAAATGCTGTCTCTAGAGATGGTTTCTCTTGTCAATAGTTAATCTGACCCTTAGGATTTGAAAGCCATTTATGTTCTCAATTACATTACCTTGTTGGAGTCTGGGTTTCTTATATAAGGTTCTGCACTGGTAGAAATATTTCCCATGAGGACCTTTTCAATTTTTGCCACCAAAACAATTTCAGAATGAGGGTTACTAATGGAGAAAATTCCCTGAAGGTAGAAAATAAATCAGCAAGTAGCAATCTAGATACAACAAACAAGTTATTTTACTTAAAGAATTATTCTGCAACATAAAAATGTCATCAACTCTAATTTGCCTTAATCTCCAAACCTCTGCCTTTTTCTGACAAAATATCCAACTTCTTCTAGAGTAATTTGGTTCCACTGATGGGTAAATTTCCAATTCCTCCTAGAGTAACTTGGTTCCACTGATGTGTAATGCAGATTTTATTCTATTTTTAGAGGAAGAAACATGGCATACAAGGGAGTAATACGAGGCTGTGGGGAACCAATGGTGGGTTTCAAAATGTCATATAGCCTGCAGTATCCTGAAAGAGTTTTGGTGAGCAATAAGGATTTTATCAGTCATTTTGTTGACTGGATATATTTTATTAAGAAGTTGACAATATTAAGGAGTTCAAAACCTGTGGCTTAATGATGCATAGACTATCAAATGGGCATTTGCTGATGGTATAGAAATCTCTAACGTCCTTCTTCATGAAGCAGCAAATTTCTTTACTCTGACAAGTTTTACATAAGCAGCAAGAATCAGATAATGGATGATTATACATGAAGAGGCCTACTTGAAAAACCTGATGACAAAAATAACTTTTATAACAACCTCAATTGTAGACTGTGGAGAGTTTTTATTTTTATTGCAGATAACAACAATTTTATATTTTGCCTTTATATGGAAATGTTGACCTTGTGTGGGGATATATAGAACATTAAGAAAATTTGAAAAAAAATGTTCGCCAATGTGGTGTCCTCTAGGATTACTATCATTCCACATAGGAATTATGGGATTTACAGTTCAAAAATAATCAGAAATAGAATAGAAGAAGAATAGAATAGAATTCTTTATTGGCCAAGTGCAATTGGACACAAAAGGAATTTGTCTTGGTGCATACGCTCTCAGTGTACATAAAAGAAAGATACATTCGTCAATAATCATAAGATATAACACTTAATGATAGTCATAGGGAACAAATAAGCAATCAAGTCATATTAGGAAACAGTCAATATAAATTTTAAGGATACCAGCAACAAGGTTATAGTAATACAATCATAAATGGGAAGATATGGGTGATAGGAATGATGAGAAGATTAATAGTAATGCAGACTTAGTAACTAGTTTGACAGTGTTGAGGAAATTATTTGTTTAGTAGAGTGATGGCGTTCGGGAAAAAACTGTTCTTGTGTCTAGTTGTTCTGGTGTGCAGTGCTCTATTACTCATGGAAGGGAAGAGTGCTTGTAGCTACCCACCTACTGCTTTGTAATAATTCGAACCCAAATAACCATGGCATACAATTTTCTTTAAAGATGACTTTCAGTTGATGTTCACAACTGAATGCCTATGAACAAAACAGATTTGTTACCTGTTTGGGATGCTTCAGCCACTCTTCTGGGAATCCTTTAACCTGAGGTTCTTCAGCTTTGTTACCAGTTGTTTCAACAGTTCCATTTTCTGATGAGGATGATATCATATGTCTAACAATAGTATGATTCAGGTCAACATGGAAATCAGCAGAGAGCTTTCGGTTGTCCCTTAAGTCAAAAAGAGCCACACTCACAAAAAATGGCTCAATCTATAAACAAAAATATTTATTTATTTTCCAGCCATCTCACAAATATGATTCTTGGTGGCTAATTATGTATTAAAATCACACAGTTAATAAGATAACAACAACATTAAATAACATGTATAAAAAGTAATAAAAAACCCCTGAAATATATCTCAAATATGTCTACTGAGTTTAATAAGTTGTCTAAGCTGTGAATTTAAGAGGATTTTCTATAAATAATTAGAGTTCTATGTATAATTGTATGCTACTTTAAGATGCTCAAATGTCAGAATAAAACATTCAGATAGCATATAGCCCCTTTTCTCCTTCATAAACAAAGAAGGTTCAAATTGGGAAATTATGGTTATCAACCTAAGAACAGGTTACTTTGTTCAAATTATGGAAACAGATATGAACTCTGAAGACAAGTACAAGTTAGCCATCATTTTGAGCTCATTTAATTTACTGACTTGCTCTTAAATTAATGTTCCTAATTTGGAGACTGAGATTTAAATAATTTTCCTTATTTAATTCATAAAAATGAATAGGAGACTAAATACATAGAGTAAATACTTGTTCATAACTTACTAAATTGAATCATGATGATACAAGCCAGTACTACTGGTATATTTATCTTCTATTTTGTAATACATTAATATTGCCTGTTTCATCATATCCTTTGCAGTTAAGAAAAAACTATCATTTCTTTCTGAATTTTCTCAACACACCATCCTGGTCTGCATCCCACACATTTATGTACTTTTCCCATTCTCATTCTAGAATTATTTTCTGTCTTTATTCATTTATTTTCTAGCAAAACAAGTCTTTAAAACATAGCTGCTGTTATCTCCCAATGAATGAAATCAATTCATTGGCAGAAAGCAATGGAAGTTAAATTGTTCAGAATTAAAACAGTTCCATCCATTGCATTTTATTTTAAATATAATATTGACAAGTGATATATTTAGAAGAAGTACTCTGATTTTTCCCATTTTTTATTTGCATTGTTTACAACAAATAACAATTTTTCCAACAGATGTCAGGGTTTTTGTCATTTTAGTATAAAATTCATAAATTATTCTGTGGAAAATAGGCTGTTATTCTATATCAACTACGATTAATGTTATTAGGTATTACATTATATATTGGAATAGTTTGAACTTTTGTTGCTCATGCCAAGGTCCCTTAGTAGAAAGAAGCTGAAGAAGCTTCTTGGATGAGATGTGAAACATCGTCGAAGAAAAATCAGAAAGTCCAGTTGCCTCTCGAAAAAAGCACCTTTGTGAAATCTGTTTGCTCAGTTTACCAGAAAAGCACTTAGGAACATAAAATCCCTGCTAGATCAGATAAAATGACCACCGTGGTTGTCAAAATGCTTCTGTAAGTTCACATAGGAAAGTTCCCCTATTCCTCCCAGCAACTGATATTTAAAGCATGCTGTGTCTCACTGGAGAAGCATAGATTTCTTCAACCTGCTTCAAACTTACATTGGTAACTGGATCATTTTCATTATCAGAAACACAAGCTTGAAGATTCAGACTAAGGGATTTGCATGTTATCATGATTTGCTTTGTCTCTTTCTCCTCAAAAGGTTTGAGCAATCGATCCATTTCTGTGAACTCCTTTCTTTGAGTGTTCGAGCTCTAGAATTGGACATTGAGATAATTAGCTCTTCAAAATCAATATACAAAGCATCTTACAAAGGTAGAAGAAAATAGACTGTTTTGGGATACAGATATATGATCAGTCAAGAGTAAATCTTTATCCTTGGAAACTAGTCGTACAGAACAACTTAAAGTATAAATATATGCAATAAAAGCACTTAAAATTACAAGGCTGGTAATTAACTCACTATGCTACTTGCTTTTATTCAACCTTACTTGGAAATTAAAAGGAACATTTTACTTACAGCAATGTCAGGGTCTAAAGAGAAAAGGTTTAGCCGATCTACATTCCGAGATTCTTGAACACTTTTTTCTGTTTCTGTGAGGTACTGCAAAGATAAGAATTCTTTGATATACAATCACTGTGATAGGTAAATGGATAACAGGTAAATAGATGATAGATAATAAAGATGTGTTAGATTATATAGATAGATAGATAATTACATACATACACACACTCACTCACTCACACACACACACACACACACACACACACACACCAATACATATATATATACATATACATATACATACTGTATACTGCTTTTGAGCCAGAGCTGATTCTTGGAAGCTGCCTAAAGAAATTCTTTCATTTTTGTGGCAAACTTTTCAGAAGTGGTTTGCCATAGCTTGCTCTCTAGGGCTGAGAGAAAATGATTGGCCCAAGATCACCCAGCCAATTTTGTGTCTCAGGTGGGACTAGAACTCAAGATATTCTGGTTTATTGTCTGAAGTGTCAGCTACTATACCAAAATGGCTTTGTAATCATTGTCTTAGTTCAAATGATCTGATGTCATTTTTTAATTCTAATATTTTCACCCTAAAATGTGATGGCTTGTAAAAGTAAAGCACCATGATATATCATCACAATAAAAAGATAGCTGATTTTTTGTTTGACATACAGTAGTATGCTTTTAAATGCTAGTAACTTGAAATTTATTTTCAAGTTTTCATGTGGCATAATAATATTTATAATAAAGATTTTTCACCCTGTAACAACAATAATCTCTTACTTTAGCAATATCTGGATGTAAATTATTCTCTGAAGAATCATTTTCCTCTTCAGGGCGGTCATAATTCATGCAAATGTCTTCAGAATCTTAAATACATACACACATTCAAAAGAGTAAAGATTATTTCTTCCATTGTGTCTTACAGATACATTTTAAATCACAGAAAAAGCTTATTGCGTATAGTATTTTAAATCTTTAGAGCCGTGATGGCGAACCTGTGGCACGTGTGCCAGAGGTGGCATGCAGCACCTTCTCTGATGGCACACAAGCCATTGCCCCAGTTCAGCTTGCTGCGGATGCGCGTGCGCCTCCCTCCAGTTACCTGGTCTTTGGGTATTTGCCGCGGGGGGCAGGGTGCATGTGGGGGGACCACACGCGCATGCGCATGCGGATCTGGGCGCATGCAAGGACCATGCACGCATGGGCAGGGGCCGTGCACGCATTGCATTTTGGAGGTTTTGGCGTTCGTGAGTGCATTCGCATGCACGCGCATGCGCTTTGGGCATTTGATCCGGAAAAGATTAGCTATCACTGCTTTAGAGAATGAATGCTATATGGTTTCCTGACATAGTATGTGTAATAAAAGAAGGTTAAAATAAAATGCATTCAAGAATAGCTGGCACCATGGGGATCTTTGTAGCTTAAAAACAAAAATATTTAACAGTATGCATTGATCTATAATGGGATTCAAAACACCTGGAGATTTAAATACATAATGCCTCATGAAGTTTAAATTTTTAATTCTTTATTGTGAATGATTAAAAAAAATCTACTTACCAAACCTCACATCACTGATGTCAGCACTTTTCCTCTCTTGAATGGACCCTTCTGGATTTATCTGAAGGATTTTGTTGAGAGTAAAAATCCATTCATCCATATCTTGCTCATTTTCAGCTGCCAGCACAAAGTATGTCAAGTCATTCATTTTCAGCTCAAAGGCATGTTTCCGAAGCCTATTATTCTATTGGTTGTAGAGAAGAAAGAAAGAAAGAAAGAAAGAAAGAAAGAAAGAAAGAAAGAAAGAGAAAGAGAAAGAAAGAAAGAAAGAAAGAAAGAAAGAATTGTTACAGCAATGAAATGTGGCAAATTCCATGTTAAATGATTAAATACTTCCATAAGTTGTGTTATTTAGGAAATGCTAATATGTTATTTAGGATAATTCTCACTGAAATAAGAGTGAATATTTTCTTTAACCATTATGCATTTTACAAATAGGAAGACTTCTAATGAAAAAAAAAAAGATCCTTTAACACAGGGACATGAATTCAACAGTGTGTTTTCCAAGGCCTTGTACCAAGAGGATTGGAACGTTACTCATTTGCACTAATAAGGTTTCAAATATTTTGATTATGGTATATAAAGGATGTATAAACATACTAACTTTATCTTTGTAATACCCTGTTGTTTTCTTTTGTCTTTTTTCTCACAGGACCCATGCCATTCATTCATTCATTCATTCATTCAATTCATTCATTCATTCATTCATTCAATTCATTCATTCATTCATTCATTCATTCATTCATTCATTCATTTATTTATTTATTTACTTATTTATTTATTTAGATTTATATGCCGCCCTTCTCCGGAGACTCAGAGTGGCTTACAGTGCGTTAAGCAATAGCCTTCATACTTTTGTATATTTATACAAAGTCAGCTTATTGCCCCCACAAACTGGGTCCTCAATTTACCTACCTTAGAAAGGATGGAAGGCTGAGTCAACCTTGAGCCTGGCGAGATTCGATCTTACTTTAATTGCAGACAGCTGGTGTTAAATTACAGTGCTTCTGTCTGTTGAGCTAAACCAGGCTCCTTTATAAGGTCACTGTTTATATTTATAAGGTCACTGTTCATCTAATTTTTCCTAGACATGTTCTTTCTATGGGTTCTAAGTCTCTATCTCATCATATTTGCTGATATATATTTTTTTATAAAAGCCAAGAGTCTGCTCTTTCCCTATTGGATAAAGTAGTGTTTCTTAACCTTGACAACTTTAAGATGTTTGAACTTCAACTCCCAAAAGAGTGGTAGGAGTTGAAGTCTACACAATTTAAAGTTGTTAAGGTTGAAAACAGTGTGAAAAAGCAACCACACACTTTTGTTAGCTGCTTGTCTTCCCCATCTTGAAATTTACTTGGAGGACTGAGATGATGATCTGGTTGTGCTGTTAGAAATGTCTGGTGGTGATGGTGATGGTGATGTGCTTGTAGGTGGGGTTTGTAGCTCTAGATTTCTGGCAATTATGGTGAGATTCTTCTCTGGGGCTGAGTCAAGTTAAAGATGCTCCTTTGTACATCACCAAAGCTGCTTATTCATGCATGCTACTTTATAAATATGATTCATTTAGACACACCAGAATATCTTCACATTCATACAAATATATACAATTTTTTTGTTTCCTAATTTTATTAGTTTTGTTTGTGAAAAGGCTAGTTATGCTATGAATAGAATATATCAATAATGTTGTCAGAGAAATTAATGACTCCATTCTGGTAAATAGAACATGAAGATTATTTGATTTCAGCAATCTCTTCTCATCTATTTCTAGGTTTACTTTAGATGTGCTCCAGAAACAGAAGTTTTTGTGGTGCATGAGTTATAGTGGAAATGGGAGAACATAGAAAGCCTTCTTCCTCTCTATTTCACAAATAGATGACTTCTATTGTCATGGAAAGTTTAGTATGATACCATTTAGTATTTACCACATAAGCAGCAGCATGTGTGTGCCTGTACATATATGTTTCCTGCATACACATTGACACACACACACACATATATAAGTTAAAAGTATTTACTATGGTGTGTATGTGTATATGTGTGTGTGTGTGTGCCTAAATAGCATAATTTTTGATATAAAAGCAATGCATATTTCATTCTCAAATGTCTTCTTTTTGGAACGTTCAATATAGTAATCCTACCGCTAAGATTTCAGAGTCATATTATCCAAAAAAGTTAATCAAATAGTTTTTTCTGATTAGTATATTGCTAAATGGAAGTTACCAAGGGGAAAGAACTGTTGTATCTGAAATTGTTTCCACTCTTGCTTAGACTGGCTGAAATTTATTACTCTGAAGACACAAATGAATTCATATTCATTAGTTTTAGGCATACCAAACTGTATTCAGAGGAGTGCTAAAATAACTTCATTTAGTCAATTTACAGAAGAAAATAGAAAACAAATATTGAAACACATGCAAGCGAAGCAACATGCTACTATTTTAGATAGAAACATAGAAACAATGATGACTGTTGATATTATAATGCCTTAATTAATCGGTTGCTGATTTCACTGGATCCCTTATAACCATCTTCTTTACAGCTCTTGTTATCTTATGCAAATATTTTTTCCCAAGCAAAAGCTCTAAAGAAAGAGCTCCTTTTAAATCTGTCCTCAGATTATTTTCCCTTCATCTCATGTTATTCAGAAGAAACAAGAAAACATCTTTGTCTATTTTATTTTCTTGAAGGTTAAAAAAAGTCTCTCAGGAATTCAAATACTACTTGAGATTCATATACACACAGACATGCATAAAAGCCAGACATCCTAATTTTTGCTGCATTAAATGCAATGTAACTAGAAATATCTTCAAAGCAATTAAGCAGAAGGCAGGAAATCTATGTCTCCATCCGGAAAAAGTTAATTACTTAGTACTGTTAATCTGTTATCCTTTAATGCAGGTCTAAGGAATTTTTTGGCAGCTTGGTATCATTTACTATTTTCAATGCCAGAGGCAAGACAGAGTGAGAAAATTAATGACATCATAAAAATAAATCAGATATTTTTTCATAGATAGTTAATTATTGTAATTTTTTATATACAAAATTTATTTAGGGCATAGCAAACTTTCTTATTTTATGTTTCTACTGGAAACTGGTAAGAATTTTTTTGCAGTATGTTTCATGGAAAAGTTAAGGAATAAGATGTTCAAGGACATTTTTTGATCTACAGTTACTGGATTGCCCATGCTTTGCTAAAGACAAGGAAGAAAAGACACAATTACACTTGTATACCATTGTTGACTCTAGAATTGAAGCGTGCTGCAGCTGCCAAAAAAGCTAATGTAGGCTTAGGCCTAGGCTTCATCAACAGAGGGATAGTATTAAGATCATTTGGAGTGTTAGTATCACTTTATACTGCATTGGCATAAGACCACACTTGTAATCAAGGATGAAATCCAGCAGGTTCTAACAGGTTCTGGAGAACCGGTAGCGGAAATTTTGAGTAGTTCGGAGAACCGGCAAATACCACCTCTGATTGGCTCCAGAGTGGGTGTGGGAATGGAGATTTTGCAATAACCTTCCCCTAGAAGAGAAGGGAATGGAGATTTTGCAGTATCCTTCCCCTGGAGTGGGATAGGAATGAAGATTTTGCAATATCCTACCCCTGCCACGTCCACCAAGCCACACCCACAGAACTGGTAGGGAAAAATTTTGGATTTCACTCCTGCTTGGAATACTGGATCCAGTTTTTGGTCATAACAATAGAAAAAAGATGTTGAGACTCTAGAAAGAATGCAAAGAGCTACAAAGATAATAGGGGACTGGAGGCTAAACTGTATGATGAATGGTTGGGGAAACTGAGAATGTCTAATCCAATAAAGAGAAGAATTATGGGTGACATGATAGCAATCTTTCAATATTTGTGAAGTTGTCACAGAGAGGAGAGGGTCAACCTATTCTCCAAACTCTTTTATTCTGTATTCTGTCAATAGCAGCCCTGTGAGGTATGTTCATCTTGGAGAGAGAGAGAGCTCTAATTTTAGAAGCTTTGTGTGGGGAAATGTGGCAGTGTGCCTGATGACAAATAATGACTATTAAATGTTAAAAGAGGGCAGAGATGCCAGATGATGTGCACCTTTTCATATCCTTTTAATCTTTCAGAGTTCTCCATAAAAATTATTGTAGTAGTTGAGCTTTTCTCTGAACATTGGAAAAGCAAACATTTTTAAAAGACAATTTTAAAATTAATCTAGTGCATGAATGCTTATTGTGCAAATGTGCATATGGGTCCTTTAACAGCTGCACTCCTTATTTCTATAGTTTTGTTCGGAAGTCTATATTTTCACACATATACACAAACGCATGCACACAATGTTGAATAGAATCTTGGTGACAAAAACCTTCAGGAGATTCCTTTGATGTTTTGTTCCAGTGCCTGAAGGCTGTTGGAGTCTGGATTGGGTGAAATAGGCTGAATCCCAAAAAGAGTTGTTGTTTCTCTATCAAGGTACTTGTTAGCGTTCCAGAAAACCCGCAAAGGTTTACGTCCCAGTAAAGACGCGGAAGCAGGCATTTTCCAAAATTCTCTTTACTAGAATAGGTAAACTGGCACATCTGGGAAATCCCGAATCTGAAAAGCCCGGGCTTTCCTTCAGCAATGCAATCTCCCAAAGCCATCCCCCTTCTCCCCAGTCAATCACATGCTCCAATCAACGTCCGATCCACCTCAACCCAGCCCCTGACCTTGACCGATAGGAAGAATGCTATTATGTCTACTAATTCCCCTCTCCTCAATCCCCCCTCCTGCTTTCCCACACATGAGGACGTGGCAGCATTGAAGCTTCCGGCCTAATATGGCTACCAAGGCTGATAGTACTCTTGACAATTACAGGGTTCTTGAAGTATTGGCACTGTCTCTGAAAAGCCCTTGATTTAAGGGCCCCCAGATTCCCAACTACTGCTTCCTGGGCAGGCAGTGGCTTTGTTAAGAGACGACACATGTCTGAAACATTATCAGCAGGTTCAATAGTATGGTTTGCACCTGCTTTCTATTACACAGAACTGTCAAATATTTGCTTAAAAATTGCTTTCAGTTTAACATGTTGGAAAGTCCCATGTAAAACTATTCAATTAAGACAGCTGCTTAGACACTTGATAAATATTTTCAGCTGCTGCCAGCTGAAGAGAGCAGCTGGATCCTATGTAATTCTTCCCCTAAACTGATCTAACAGTATAGCAAAGGAAAGGAAAACTGAACCACAAAGTTTCTCACAAACAGTTCCAAAACTGGTAGCTTGCAACATATTTATCTACTCTATCCTTTTTGTACATTTGAAGAATGAAGGTGCAGCTCAACTTTGAAAACAATCCAAAATGACTGCTCTTTGAAAATTTCCGAATTTGTCAGAAATTGCAAGAATTCTACAATATTTAAATTTTGGGAGTAAAGTGTTCTATTCAGTGGGAAAACACTGAATTGGTGCAATTTGATTTCCTTCAGTCTTTCATATTTCCAATTCCATTTTAACTTCTGTTGAAATGGAATTGTTATAAGTTTCAATGGGTTAAAATAAATGATACAAATGAAGAAGAAAAGCTACTAGGGCAAAATCATGGATGGGGAGGAGGGAATGCTTTTCCTGCTCTAAATTTTTCACTGTTTTATTTACTTTTATTTTAGTATTTATGAACTGATTATGTATAAATAAGAAGTATAGATAAAATATCTATACTTTATATAAAAGTATAGATAAAATATCAAAATAATGAAACTTAAGCATAAAAAGTAAAAAAAGTTTTAAAAATTAAGATAAAAACAAAATGTTATTCAAAATGAGTCAAAAGAGTTTGAAAATTAATCATTAGTATTAACTTGATAAAAGTATGAAGTATTAATTTACAGATTTAAATGTAGAGCAGGGCTGTCAAACTCCAGGCCCATGGGCTGGATACGTCACACACTGGCCACACCCATGCCCGGTTTAGTGAAGGGGAAAAAAGTCCCGATATGTCATGTGATGCTGCCATGACAACATGAGTTTCACATCCTTGCTGTGGCGTCTCTGCATGGTAACTATATGGATAAATGAGTCTGATAAAGATTCCAGTTTCTGGGTAAGTTGTAGAAGGAAGGTGATGTTTTAAGTTTGCCTCCATCCCTGCAACAAGCATTCTCTATGGAAAGATACAGAGAGAGAGGACACTAAAGTAGAATTAGAAGTAGTAGAGCAGACATCAGTCAGAAATGTCAGTTTGCAAGACGGTATCTGATGGCAAAGTATTAGGTAGCATTTGCATGGTTGAATGAATAATTCATTTTTTAAAAATATATAAAATAGAAGTAACCACACACAAAATAGTGACTACATTGTCTCTAATTTATCAAGGAATTATTATTTTAGCTGTATGGTTTACATCTGATTGCAAAACAACAGAATTTAAACCAACAAAGTCCATTATAATAAAATATAAGATGACTCATTTCTGCAAATAAAATCTGCAAAGTATCTGTAAAACTACAAAGCATATCCCTCATATTTAACCTACTCTAAGTCTGTTGACTTTTTAAAGAAATGTCAACATTTTTGACAGTAAAAATAAAATGAAATCTGTCAAGTTTATTGGAAGGTTAATATTGTAAAGGAAGAATATCTGTGTGCTTGTTTAGGGAAGGGTTTTTCCACTCCAATTTCAATGAAGAAAGGGATTATAATGAATGTCCTGTCTAATGATCTAATATCATAGGGAAACTGATAGAGAAGGAAACACACTAACTGAAAGGAGCCAAGACTTGGTCAATCTATAAACGAATGCACAAATAGCATTCCAAAACAAGGAATACTGGATTAATACTGTACATGTTGAAGTGTTTTTCATGTTTATGAAATGGTTCAAATTCAACAGCAGAATGTGATTGAACTTTTTTTTAAAAAAAGTGTTTTCTTGTTGTGCATTATAAATATAGTATAGCAAGTAGTCAGCATCTTTAAAGGAATAAAAGATGAAATGCAAAAGCTTCACATTCCCAAATATTTAGCAAAATGTTTCCTTCTGCAGCAAAGTTAATAGACAATTTTTAAAATGCATTTTTTTAAAAAAAGAGAACTGAGCTCTTTCCTACATTTAATTTAAACTTCAACATTAGAACATGCAAAAAGAATGTCAGAAATACCACATCAGATAGGTTGCAGCAGCTACCCCAGACTTGGATCAGTTTATATTAGAGATGGAATTACCCATTCCTTAAACCACACACTAATTTGAGTGATTACTCTTCTTCAATTTTTATACTGTATGAGTTTGTTTTAGTCTAGTTCTTCTGATAATATGAGGATCAGCTATTAATACAGATTTCTTAAGAACTGATTTTATTCCATGTATTTAATAGTAGAATTAAGTAACATTTCAAGAATTATTCATCTTTGAATAATACTGGGGGGGAGGGAGGTAATGCCCCAAGAAATAGGTAAGACCTGGAGAAAAATTAGATAAAGCTAGACAAAAATATTAAACTTAATTTAAATGTAATTAAAATCTGATCACATTAATTAAATATGGTCAATATGTTAATTTAATGATTTAATAAGAAATATAAAAGTCAATAGCAACTACTTTTAACTACAAAGGAAGCACAAAAAAGGTAAGAGAGAATATTTGAAAAGTAATAAAACATGCTGAAAAGAAGACAGAAAAACTAAAGCATCTTTCACTGGAGAAAAAAATTGACAAACTGAAGATGGATTTTTGTCAAGGTATTAACTAAAAGGCTTTTAAAATGAATGTTATCCAACTCTTAACAGGACAAAACAGGACAAAACTTTATTAATGGTAATAAACTACCATTAATTAGAATTAAATGATATACCACACTATCCTTTGGTATATGCTATAAAAATGGATTTTTGCTATTTGATGAGTGGCAGTAGACACCAGTTATGGAGGTATTATAGGTTAGGCACCAGTTTCCAAAACATTTCTTGGCACAATTTAAAATACTGATTGCTGGTTTTAATTTATACAGCTCTAAATGGCTTGGCACCAAGTATAGTGTATTTGATTTGTATTTGATTTACTTATGTACTGCTAAGGGTGTTGTACTTTCAGTAATATAAAAATTAAATCCTAAATAAATAACTGTGCAATGTTTATAGAAGAAATAAAAAAACAATCTTTGAACATAATACCCTTTGGATTCTTTTACAAAATTCTATCCTTTTTAGCAATTAGAAGAAAGCATTTTTACAAGCAAACTAGGTAAAACCTGTACTGCATTTTATGTAGTTGAAAGCTATGAATACCAGTTATAACTAAGTTAGATACTGTAATGAATCAGAAGCAATGCATGGGATCAGGAAATATTTGCGTTTTTTCTCTCCATTTGGCAAAGGCAAATAGGGTACAGTTTTAAAATGTAAACATGATCTGGAAAATCTCATTAGGCATGCGTTAAAAAGCTATTTTGGTAGCTTTTCTGTGTAATTGAAATGAGAAATGGTTATGCACACTGATTTCTGTATGCACACCAGAATTATCTCAAAAGTCTCTCATTTGTTCAGTCTGGGCCATTTTACCTAGAACTCATTCTTTTAAAGAAGCACATAGACCCACATCAGGGGTGATAAGATTGTTTAGATCGGTTAACAGAACTCCCAGCAAAAGAGCATGGATAATTCAACAGAAGTCAACTTTTATTCTCTAACAGAGAAACAGGAGAAACAAAAGCTGGACTTTTGAATTGAAATAATGAGAGAAGGGTTTTGTTTTTGTTTTGTTTTGTATAAAAGGGCTTTTCTATTATTGGGATTCAGAAAAAGCGAACCTGATCTTGTGTTTGAAGTCTGTCTCAGGATTACCGTTCTGGCAGAATCGAACTCGATATTAACTTCAAAAATTCAACTATTCAACAAAAAAATGCAAAGGTTTTTTTTTTTAGACTAAGGAGCTTTATTAAACTGTTCATACAAAAACAAAGCATCATGTGCCACATTTAAGATGCCACGAGAAATTTTGTTCATGAAAGAAAAGCCAAACTGGCAATTTTAAGATATACCGGTATTCCATTTTGTATATTAAAATTCCATTTAAAGGAGTAAAAATTCATAAGTTGCTGTACTCTAAGAAATGTGATAATGAAAGAAGATGAATCTTAGAATATACTGTTCAACATTCTGCACAGAGTCGGTCTTGGAAATATGGCTATTCTTTTAGATGACAAACATGGATAGGTGGAAGGAGATTAAAATACAGAAAGTTGTTCAGAGACTGAAAAATGAAGGAAATTTTTGATTTATGAATATTTGCTAAGAAAAAAAGCCCTGTTTGTTTTTGGTATGTGGCATAATTGAAGCCTTTTTATTTATACATATAGAAAAATTAACTAGGATGAATGTTTTTATTTTTACAATGAAAAGCTGGGAAACAGCATAGGAAGTACTGTATGGGCAATGAGAGGTTCTGAACATAACATATTGTACAATGTGTTTAGAAGAGAAGGGATATTTATAAGGATTCTAGTCTTCAAGAGCAAAGAACTGTTAAAATTAAAAATGGTTGACAAAATGCAATGGCAATAAAGACACTCATACAGTAAATGTAGCCATATTTTGAAAACTGCTGACTTACCTGTACCACCCCTGTACAGGAATCCAAAAAGATGCAGCCTTTGGGCTCTTTTGAGATCTTTTCATCTTTATAAAAGTTCATTATGTACGAGTGGTCTGACAATTGTGTTAGTTGAAAATAGCGCTTTTTGAACGACTATGTGAAAAATAAGAAACAGAATTGGCTGTAACACAAATCATTTCTGACCAGATCCTTAATTCATAAAAAACAGAAAATGAAACACCACTAATAATCACAAAGAACAATAATCTTTGAATGACAATGGAACTGGCCACTTTAACATTGCAACAATACACATGCTTATTTCGCACCATCCATTGAATTTAGTACAGCTTATGTCTAGGTAAATAGTCATATTACTGCTGAAACAGTTTCATTAATTACATTTTGGAGCTAAGCAAACAAGTGAAAATACAAAGAAAAAAATGATGAGAATTAAATCAGAGGACAGATATTAAACAATGAAAAGGAGTTTGGTATCAGGCGTCTTCTGATTTTTTTTGTCAACAGAAACTAACATTGCTTTCCTTTTACAATAGAAAATAGTAGTAATTTTCTTACCCGAACTGTAATGCTATTATTTACTGTGCTATTAAAATTCCCCTTATAAAGCCAGCCAGATTTGAAAACTCCAGTTCCTCCTCCTCCACCGCCTTTCGAAGATGAGTGAGATGTTGTATCCTGATCGAAAGACATTAATACTCTTTGATTTTTTTTTGTTTCCTTCAAGATAAAAACTCAGAAAATGCTGAGATTTTTATAGCTATGCACTTTCTAATAATGGTAACACCTCTCAGAACTGGTAGATATATGATTTTCTTTAGAAAATGTGTTTCCTTTCAAAAACTGAAAATGTATTTATTTATTCAACAAATTTATATAGCTATCCATCTACCAGAACAAGAACAACAATACTTAGGGAAAAAATAAATTTTAAAAACCCACATGAAGTATATATATATATATTATATAGTTCCATCCTGGGTTTCATTAACATCCTGGCCACAGCGTTGGAGAAAAGCTGGACTTTATGGTAGACCAAAAAGTTTCAGGTGGTTTGATTTTCCAAGGGCAGGAACTGTAATAAAGAAGGCATACAGTACTTCTTAAGCCACATCACATGACACTGCTGCGAATTGGCCCTTCCCTGCTAGGTCTAGAATCATTTAGGAATAATCAAGTGAAAGTGGACAGTCATATGCTTACTTCATCCTTGTCAACATCTTCATGATCAATTTCAAAAGAATGTGAAGGAAGTTTCTCTGGTCTGTATTCATGCCTAAGGAAGAACATTTTTTAGTAGTGCTGCTAATATATGTGCAAAAATATTTTGCTACATCATAAAGAACTATAGAGCTGTGGTTGTACAAAATGAAGTATTGAAAACTAACTATGCCCACTCCCAAGAGTTCGATCTTGATTGGCTCAAGGTTGACTTGGCCTTCCATCCTTCTGAGGTCGGTAAAATGAGGAGTCATATTGTTGGCAGTAATATGCTGATTCTGTAAACCACTTAGAGAACACTGTAAAGCACTATGAAGTAGCATATAAACCTAAGTGCTATTGCTATTGCTATATCACTGATTACTTACAAGAATTAAAAATGTAGAGTGAAACCCAACAAGGCACAACATATAATAGTTTAATTTCATAACACAACGTAACAACATAAAAATAGAACTGGTCTACACGAGAAATGGATAATCCTTAAGTGGATCTCTAGTTGCATCCTATATTGAATTTCTTGCATTGAGTAGGGCATGGGTTACATATCTTAGTGTTAGATATGTGCTTAGTGACTATAATAAAACATAAACCATACAGAAAAGGGACTCAAAATTAGTGATAAAATTATTATCTGAATATATTTGAAGTACGCCTCAGTTGTTTCTAGAGACATTAACAGAAGTGTTAAAAATAAATCCTTAATTAAAATCCAAATGCATTTTATATGGCCTCTTAGCCCATTCTACCTTCTGTGTGGGCTGTCTCATGACTTTCAGTTGCAATGAAAATGTAAGATACAGTGTAATAGTTTTTTTTACAGAAAAAGGCAAACCTTTTAAACCTTTAATTCCCAAGCAAAGCAGAACCCACCACATTAATCAGAAAACATCATGCTACTTTTATGAGTGCAAATGCATTCTGCAACAGAAATGAATACTTTCCTAATGTTTTCCTTAAAATGGTTAGATGGGTCTATGGCTAATGCACTAAAGGTAACTGAGATGACATGAACTTTTCTTCAGTTATTAAATGGGAGATCTCTATAAAATTTGGCCACCCAGTCTGGAAAAATTGTCACAGAAAAATACATGGTTTAAAAGTTCATTATCTAAGAGACCACCTTTTACACAATGAACTTATCTAACTATTAAGATCTGCAGAAGACACTCATTTGAGGGTTCCCTCACTGTCAAATTCGTCTTTCTGACATTGGGCAGAGAGTCTTCCAAGTTGCTTTCAGGCTATGGAACGTATTTAATTTGGGAATTGCATTGGGCCTCCACTTTCTTAGCTTTCACAACATATGTAATCCTGCAAGCCTTTCATCAGGCTTTTAACTTTGATTGATTCTGGATTCTGTACTTCACCCTGAGTTTTTGCTGGGGTAGAAATATGTATCATAAATTGAACGATATTGCAATCTATCCATTTTACAGATATCTATCATAGAGATTCAGAGAAGAAACTAAACAAGAATTTGCTTTTCTCATCTGGGTAAATGATGTTGACTAGGGGAATAACAGCCAGAATTATTATTGAATTGCAGTTGAGATATTTGATTAAATATTTAATTAAACTATATTTCAAAGAACATGTGTTATAGAATAATTCTCACTAAGGTCATGTGCCTTTAGTTAACTATTGCACAAGTTGGACTAAGTAAAATCAACATAACAAATCAATAGATTTGGGATCTCAATTATGCATTTTAATTTTAATAAATGCAAATTAATGTGTAGTTTTAACACATTTCTTGTCAAGTGGCAAATGATTCATGCTTTTTTTCTTATGTTTTGAAAAAATGACAGTATGGATTATGGTTGCCATTTTATGAATTATTGAAGTGTTACTTCCTGATACCAAAAAGACCATCTCACTACTATTGCTAAATTATGTTAGAAACATTGAGTTTTATTTAGTCTTAATTTCAAACACTTTTAATGCTAAAATAGAATGAAGAGTTGTTTCTTCCTTTTAAGAATGCAGTTTGCTTAAAAAAAAAAAGCCTCAGGAATTGGCTATTAATGGAAGTCCTATGCTGGTTGCTAAACACATGTCTGAATCATAGAATGCAAAGTGAACTAAGTACTTCTTAGATTTTACTTCTCAGTTTACAGGATAAAACATCAAGCATAAATTGGGTCCTTAAAATCTATGCCAGACTTTTTGTCTCCAAATGAGCCACATTATTTGCTTGCTTCCTCATAAATGTATTTTTAGAAAAGTAGAAGCTTCCTATCTATTAAAATATGCTTCTAAGCATAGCTGACTGCTTTAATCTATATTTCTTTCTGTGTATTGGCTAATACAATTTGCCTCCAGATATGGAAACAATTGAATCATCCAAGTATAATGTTTCAAATTTCAGTTATACCACCATCATAATACAACTGCCCAATTCTAGTTCATATTATTCTTGTTCAAAATTCAAGACAAGGTGTAATTAATATTTTTTAAAATTGAAAGTATTTCAATTAGGCCAATATTTTCTCCATGTGAAAAACAGTTTGCTTTAAAGAATAGCCTCCACCTTCTAGATAAAGCTTTTGTTTTAATAAGAATCTTTACCTTTATAATAAAAGAATTCAGAATATCCTCTTCCGCA
This sequence comes from Pantherophis guttatus, assembly GCF_059756535.1. Taxonomy (NCBI): domain Eukaryota; kingdom Metazoa; phylum Chordata; class Lepidosauria; order Squamata; family Colubridae; genus Pantherophis; species Pantherophis guttatus. The sequence goes on along the minus strand of NC_142068.1, from coordinate 33,153,754 downwards.
CAATAGTTTATACAGAACTTTGGAAATAATTTGAAGGGTGTTTTGAAACAGGAAACAAGAAAGAACTTGTCTACAATTCTTTAAAGCCATGATGGTGAACCTATGGCACGCGAGCCGTCGACCCAGTTCAGCTCTGCTGCATATGTGCGCGCACCTCCCGCCAGCAGCTGGTCTTCAGGTCTCTGCCACGCATGCGTGGGAGTTGGGGGCATGTGGGAGCCTGCACGTGCATGTGTAGGGCGTACCTGTGCGGGAGGCGCACATAAATTGTATTTTGAGGGTTCCCTTTGGGCATTCGGTCCAGAAAAAGTTAGCCATCACTGCTTTAAAGCATCAATATTTGTACTTCAGGGTTGAACTGTGGGATCTGTGAGATTTAAATAACTCTTTAAGGCAGCTGCTATCTGATTTTATTTCACTCCAGCACAATTATGCATTTATTAGAAGAATAAGACATGATAACTATAATATGAAATGTTTCCATAATGTAACCTTAGATAATTTATTGGAGACTAAAGGCAATTGTTCTGTGTGACAAAGACAATTATATTTAAACTTAATATTTTAAAAAGAAAAAAAGTAAGAAAGCATAGTGTCTTACTGTGGTAGATGTCTAAAATCTCCTGAATACTGTTCATATTTGTAGTCTACAATATGCCATTGGGAACTGTAATATTTACATGCCTAAAACAATACAGAAGAAAATATTAGATTAAGAAAGAAAAGATTTGGCTGGAATAAAAAGTTGTTTGTATGTAGATGACAAACATACATTTACTCTTAATATATATCTGTTGCCAATATAAGCATTTTATAGATAACTTTCTGTAGCGGAAGTATTTTGGTATGCAATTTATAGACCTAAGAACTGAATGGTAACATTAGCTAAAATAAAAACAATTCAAAAAGGTAATTGTGTTTCAATCCTGGGAAGCGCATATGAGATTAGGTCACTGAACAACACAGTTTAAAAAGGTGTGTATCTGTTTTCCATATAAATTTTGATAAAACAGGCATAGAATCATTAATTGTTGCAATGCCTAACACAGTTTTGTTTTATGAAATAAATTCTAAGCTTTTTCTTATATTTTCAAAAGCATATTGTCTTTGTTTACCTAATGCTACATATTATTTCTGTAAATAATATTTACATTCCACTGAAAGCAATGACAAATCTCCAGTTTTGCTTATAATGTGTATTGTGCCTATAATGCAGTCAGTTGTAATTTAACTGTCATATTTTCTCCCACATAAAAATTACTCAGTTCTACATCACTCCAGAGGTTTTGTTTTCCAGAGTATGAATTGGTTTTTTGAGCCTCTTGAAATCTCTTGTCAGTGTTTTGAAGCATCAATCAAATATAAAATCTGTAGCTCCTTGCAAATCCCTAAAGCAGGCTTGCTCATGATCAGGAAAACTGGAGCTTCTGTCACACATTTTGTATCTAAATGCTATGGAGAATATAGCAGGTTGATGATGACAACCATCTCATTTGTCAACATTCATTTAAAGAAGAAATTTTTATGTTTTCTTTTGCAAGTTATGCAAAAAAAAAAAAATACTACTGTACTTAAATAATGAGGTAACAAACAGACCAAATTTTGTGGTATGCTAAGTATGTACACTGTTATCTAATCATACATGTGGCTGGATCAAGTACAAACTAATGAGGAGTAATAAATTCCAATATTGGTTTGCTGGCATTTCTTTTCTTCCTAAGAAGTGCAATGCAAATTTAATAAAATGCAACAGGAACAAGAACACTTTTCTCTCAGTTTATTAAAAGTTTGGGTTACATCGTATATGTACATTTGATTATCAGTAACATGTACTAACTATCTGAGCATGTGAGAAAGCTCATTCAATGAGTTGGATCTGGAATAGAACAGAACCCACATTTTATTCATTCTCTAGTAGGCGACAGACAAAAAGCACATTATTAAAGAAATAGGCAATTTTCTCCCTCTCTCGCTCTCTCTTTTGCTGATATGTCTGCCGCTGGTTTTATATATGAGACAATGGCACAGTTATGCAAAAGTAGGGAATCAACATAGACTTAATTCTCAATTATATCCTTGCCTGCTTGAATATTTGTAAACAGATTCAAAATTGGCACGTACAATGTATCAGTTCTTACACACTAGTAGAAGGAATTGCATTCATAGAAGTTGTACAGCTTGTATATGCAGAATAAAAAGAACACTCAAACAATATTAACTGCCTTGCTTAAACTTAAAAAAAAGTTTGAAAAATTTCATAGAGCTTCGATTGTTCTGCCATAATGTGCACAAAATGTCTCAGGAAAGCTGTTCTTGCCCGTCTACTTAATTAGAAACTAGAGAGTGCTACAAATCCTAGAAATATAAATAGATAAATTGCTTATCCCACTTAGCATCCTATCGACATTTATAAAATAAAATAAATATAAAGTTGATGTGAGTTGTTATCCTAGGCTTAGATGGAAAAGGCCCCTGGTTCAGAAATTCCCTTTGATATTTTTATAGCATATATGAAACAGGGAGAGAAAAAAACCACCCTACAGATAAATACTGGAAGCACAATTCAAGAACTGAAAATAAAACTAATTATCTTTTTCATGTAAAAACAGCTGTGTTCCTCTACAGATGTGTTAGATTTAATTCTAGACAAAATTGGGTAACAATTTAGGCATCAAATTAGTCCAAGGGTACCAGGTTAGGGATACAAAAAGAAAAGCATATTACAATGGCATATTTGGCTCTATTAACAGCATGTGATCACATATAACCAAAATAAGTGTGATATTAGTTCAATTATTTTGCTTTACTTTGCCTAGAGGCTCATATATCATTTATTTCCAAATATTTTCCTGCAACAGAGTCACAGAACAGTAGCGTACACAGAGCTTTTCAGGATCCGAGCAAAACCTCTCAGATACCTTCCCATCCACACACCCACCTATTGTGAAAATCTCAGCTGCCACCACTCCAAGCCCATGTGAAAGAAATAGCAAGCAGCAAACTAGGTTCAAGTTGGTTACACATTAGGGCTATTAGATCTAGACTGCAAAGATCAGAATGAAGAAGCTTGGCAACAAAGAATAAGAGATTTCTAAACAATATTTCTTATCTGCCATCTAAGCTGGGGTTTTGTTTTCAGATGAATTAATCCTATCACATAGCTATTTCTAGTTCACTACAAAATCAGCTCTGTGCTTCATTGATATCTCTGTCAGTTTTTTGGTCATTGGGATGTGTTTTTTCTCTCCTTTACAAGAGAAGATTGGTGTGGTCACTATGGTTGATAGATGTGGAGGTAGAAACTATGAAGCTGGTGTGGTATATATTTTTTACTTTCTCCTCCCTTTTGCTCTTTTTGTGTGCTACACTCCCACTTGGGATTATGCAACCAGTTTTTCAAGGGCAAAGGGTGACACAAGGAGAGATTGCATGTTTTTCAGAAAAAGATTAATAAATTCATTATATACAAACAGAAAACAAATTCTATAGCAGAGAAGCCTAAATATTATTTTTATGAAATAATGTCTTCATTTCAACGTGTTTAATTCACAAATTAAACAAATTGAGTTTTTGAGAGATGGAGAATTTGATATAAAGCTAATTAAGCAGCAAAGTTCCAGCTCAAATTCCAGACTTAAAGGTAGAAATAAACATTTAACATTTAATATTCAAGACCCAAAGAGAAGAAAATTTCATTTAAATTAATTGTTTTTGACATTCAATTTAATAAAAGATTCAACCAGTGGCTATCATGGGGAAATATTAGAGGCCTGCTGTTTCTTCATTTTTGGCAAATTTGATGGAAATAATGAGAACAGTAAACAACACTAATTCTTTCAACTGGTTAACCTCAAAGATTAGAAATCACTACAATAACACTTCAAGTATCTCCTCCAAAACATGATTAAGCCAGAAAGAGAAGGATGTGGGATTTGTACAGCAATTTGAAGCCTGCAGTACAGCAGGCTTCAAATTGCCCATTATCACAGAGATATTGTGATGAACCAAAGCAGGAAGTGTACTTCTGTACCTTAAAAATAATATATTTCAAAACCAATTTAAAAGTAAGCTCTCACTAAATTTTGCAGAATCTACTACTCTCTGACTTCCAGCTGTTCTAAGGTTTTCACTGTCAAGATTAATCTTTCTGACTATGAAACAACATATGCTGTTTGTGCAATGCCACTTAATTTAAGTATTTTAATTTAATTTAATTGCAGTTTTAATTTGCATAACCAGAATATTTTAGAGCATTTCTTCTGTTTTTTGTTGAGATATCTCACCGCTTTTTGAGATTACTTGGAACCTGAGAGAGAGGTGACTACAGCCTCAATACCAAACATACAAGATCTTGCTTATTTTTTTCTTTATGAGACTGCAAGGTGTACTTGGAGCAGAATGTTTGGCAAGAAATGTTAATACTATTTCTATTATAAATGAGAGAGACATTTTGTGTCAGAAATAGAAGGAAAATCAAAGAAGACGGAATAAAATAAAACAAAGAAATATAGCTTATCTGGGAAATGCCACATGACGCACATAGCTTCAGATCAGATGTGGGTTTCAGCAGGTTCTGACCAGTTCTGGAGAACCAGTAGCAGAAATTTTGAGTAGTTCGGAGAACCAGTAGTAAAAATTCTGACTGGCACCACCCCCATCTATTCTCTGCCTCCCAAGTCCCAGCTGATCGGGAGGAAATGGGGATTTTGCAGTAACCTTCCCCTGGATTGGGGAGGGAATGGAGATTTTACAGTATCTTTTCCCTAGAGTGGGCTGGGAATGGAGATTTTACAGTATCATTCCCCTGCCACACCCACCAAGCCACACCCACCAAGTTTGTAAAAAATGTTTGAAACCCACCACTGCTTCAGATATATGAAATAAGATATATGGAATTATTAAAATAATGGAATATTTTATTATGAGAACATACTAGGAACAGTGATGAAACTCAGAATATCCTCATTCTGAACTTTGGCAATTATGGCCACCACAATAAAAGGAAAGAAAACCCTAGTACAACTAATATTTTGTGCTGAGGCAAAGCTTTGTGTTGGCTATATAGATACAGACCTGAAGATGATACGTGGAATATGTGCCTACAGTTTAAGCAGAGAATTTAAATACTATATCCTGGCATAATTCCATTAATCAAATTCCCACTGAAATCATAATTCCCTTTACCATTGCATCATGACTCTCACACCTCACATGGCTCTATGGAAATCTTCAGTTGAGCTGTAACCTTGTCAGTTTGCAATATTTTCCAGATAAAAAAATGTGTCGATTCTACTCTGAAATGAATCTCTATTCTAAGAAAGACAGTGAAGCCAGAACTGGCCTTGCTACTATGCTGAGCATCAGTTTTTGAAGTTTTCAAGGTCCAGATTGTTTCGCTGAAGATCACAGCAAGAAACAGGATACTTTGTCAAAGTCAGCCCTTGCTAACTCAGGAATTCAGCAAAACCAAGAAAACAGCTTCCATAAGTGTACAAAAGTCATAATGTGTGAAGCTCTTCTATCGAACTCTTATTTGGGGTCTTAATTACAACATTCTATTCATGGGAAGAGTTCTCAATAGAGTTAAGTCAGACCACTGTTTTAAGATATGCACATTGTAAAAATGCTTTTTGCTTGAATGAGAGAAAAAGCGATAGGCAATATATAGCCTATAAACTTCTGAAACATGCCTGGCCTGTGGATAGCACATGAATGGCAATAGTCTAGCTCAGAGTTCTCTCAGCTGGTCACTATTGGCCCTCCCCCACCAGGTCAATGTATTAATCATTATTGTTAATATTATTCCTATTGCTAATCATAAAGTAGTATTTATTAAATTATTTTTGTAAAATAAATATTTGAATAACGTGAAACCTCATGAAGGGATCATGAGCTGAGGAGTTTGTGGACTCCTGGTCTAGCTCAGCAGTAAGGATGGGAAGATTGCTTCTCTCCAACCCATATAACAATTTATCTCAGTCACTATCCTGTACAGGTAGTTCTTGATGTACTACCACAATTGGTCCCAGAATTTCCATTGCTAAGCAATTTATTTATTTATTTATTGGTTCGATTTATATGCCGCCCTTCTCCGGAGACTCAGGGCGGCTTACAATGCGTTAAGCAATAGCCTTCATACTTTTGTATATACCTGCTTAGTAGGGCTTTCGGCCCCTCCCCCCAAGCGGTGTTGTCTTTATACAAAGTCAGCTTATTGCCCCCACAATCTGTGTCCTCATTTTACCTACCTCAAAAGAATGGAAGGCTGAGTCAACCTTGAGCCTGGTGGGATTTGAACTTGCAGTAATTGCAAGCAGCTGGCAGCTAAGTGCTATTTAACAGCACTTTAATCTGCTGCGCCACCAAGACTCTTCAACGTAGTTGTTAAGTGAGTTGTGCCTAATTTTATCACATTTTTTTGCCACAGGTCTTTAGCAAATCACTGCACTTGCTAAGTGAATCATGTGGTTGTTAAGTGAATCCAGCTCCCCTCCCCCTTCCCATTGACTTTGCTTGTCAGAAGCTGGCTGGGAAGATCGCAAATCATGATCACATGACCCGGGGACACTTCAACCATCATAAATACATACAGATTGTCAAGCATCCAAATCTTGATCATGTGACCATGATGCTGCTGCGATGGTCATAAGTGCAAGGACCATATGTAAGTCATTTTTTTGAGTGTTGTTGTAGAGCATTTTTTTATTCCATAAAATGCTCTACCTGTTGATTCAGAACACTAAAATACTCTCATTGACGGCCATTCTTTATTTTCACTTGACGATAAAATCATGAATTTAACTCTTAGTTTTATTAATAATCTTTGATTAATTTAAGTGATCTTGTTATTCAAGTGTCAATATGATTGTCCTGTATAAGTGCAAACTTACAAAGAACACCTCCTCGGTTCCTGGGCGACTATATTTATGCTGTTATCAAAATAAGTTCTTGAAGATAGGAAGTGCTCAATGAAAACTACTCCACAATCTTAAAAATAGAATTGTCATATATATACTCAAACATAAAAGACTGCATTATGGAAGCTTGCATTGGGAGTCCACATATCAAGGATGAATGATATTAATCATCTAAGAATACCCATCTGCTGTCTGACGTTTATTTCCTAAATTTTTATAACACTATAAAAATTATCAGTATTTAAAAATCTGATTATTGCAAGGGTGATTATCACAGTTTGTGAAACATGACACCCTCCCAATAATTAGAACTAGAATAAGATAATGATTCAGAATTTGTGCTCCTTTTAATTTTTCTTGCAGTTTTCAAGTTCCTTTTCCCATACAGGATAGGACAGGTCCAGAAAAGCCAGAAAGATTGGGAACTCTGCATTAGTACAGAGAAAACATCCCATACATGGAAAAAATTAAAAGAAACTTTCCCCTTTATCTCCAACATTAACTTTTTATTGTTGTCTCTTAAAACACATCTAAATATTTTTTGTTCTTGATCTCATCTTGAACCCATATCTAAATTTTCAATTCTCCCTATTAATCAGCAAAAGTCTACTTAAAGTTAAGAGATATAAGAACCTAAATATTTATATCTCCATTTCCATTTAAGCAAATTCTTTCAGACAGAACCAAGAAAAACATGTGATGATTTTCCCAAGCTCTTTATTATTTCTACACCTATAGATGGAATCTTGCCAAACTAAAGCACACTGCTATCTTCATAAGCCTATATTCAGAGAACAGTTAGGGAGGGCCTGCCTTCACCCTCTTTCTCTCAGGCAAACTATCTGAATTGAGCTGTCACTTACTCCTCTGTAATGCACCCTCTCCCTCCTGTGTATCCAGACTAGTACAGTCCACCACAAATTCCTCCTAATCTCTCTCTTCAAATAATTCAAATCCAATCCCAATTAAGAATTAAACTTTGTGCAAAATAACCTTATAAACTGATTCATTATGCCCAATTAAATATTTCAGAAAATAACCATCATCACTGGTCTGATATAATCTTCGGTCCAAAGACAAACCAAACACTAATAATACAAGTATCTAACCAAGAACAGCAAAGTGTTGACACAAGAATGTGTCAAATATACATCTAGGAAGAACTACAGAACAATTGCCAAGTAACAGATACAACATAGTGTTAATGTCTGAGACTGAAAAGCAATACCCCCCAAAAAATGGTCATGATGTTGAAAGTTACAACACTGTATTGTTTTTTTAAAATAAATATCCTGTAAAAATGTATATTCAAGATTAAGTAGAGTAAAGAATAACAACTTTACCTCTTTAACAAATAAATATTCTGCCTTTTGTTCTGCATCTTCAGGAACTGATGAGTACAGTGTTCGTATTTCCCAGGGAATTGTGGCTATCTAACGAGAAGTCAACAAAGAGAGAAAAAAGTTCACACCTGAGCATCAAAGAATGATAAATAACACAGGCAATCAAATAGGGCAGGAGTGTCAAATTCAAGGCCTGAGGTCTGAATCCAGCCTGTGGGGTACTTAAATCTGGTCCATAGAGCCGGGCTGGAAATATCAAAGGACTGTCCCGCAGTGCCTCTGCGCAGCCCCACCACGGCCCATTTTTGGTCTCCCCAGCCTCCTGCAGCAGTCTGCCAGTAAAAAACGGGCCGCTTGGAGGCCTTGTGAGACCTCCGCTTGCCCTGTTTTTGGCCAGCAGAGTGCTGCTGGATGCTGGAGAGGCCGAAAATGGGCTGCACGCCAGACTCATGGGCCCCCTGTGTGGCCCGTTTTTGGCCAGCAGAGTGCTGCAGGAGTCCGTCCCATCTCTCGTCCGCTCCCCACCCGCCCGGCCCCTGGAGGAGAAATACAGTGCTGATCTGGCCCATGAAGAAATCCAGTTTGACACCCCTGAAATAGGGTAATTAAGGGCTGAGTTCATCTCAATGATTAGAGCATCATTAGATAGCTTACTAAGGAATTTGCATAAAAAGAATATTTTCAACCATTACAGATCAATCATGTATCAATTGTCATCTCATTCTCATGAATATTATATGGGAAGAAAGAAATATAGAACTTATTCTATATTGGAATAATACATAAGAAATAATTCTGCATCTGGTTTTTTTGGGGGGAGGGGAGAAATTATTTGAAATGAGTGAAATTTGCAATACCCACAAAGTGCCTTTCCCTGATAGACAAAAATGTGGAAAAAATGTACCCGACAGACAGAATATTGGTCATCCAGCTTTTGGAAGTGTACCACCTCAAATAAATCCTTAATAGTCAAGGAATAAGAACCACAGTAATACATGGATACCTGTGTGAACAAACCTCAATTTCATGGGCTGAAAGAAAGCTTTTTTCCCCTGCTGATAGACAAGCCTTTTTAGAAATAATATAGTAAAACCTGACGTTTTTCTAATTTATACTACTTTAGTGAAATGTATATTTTTAAAGAAAATTTCAGCATTATCAGTTGCATATAAGAGAGTTTTGGTAATATTGATTCCTTTTTATTCCTGCTCATAAACCAAGTCAAATCTAGGACTGTTATGTTTCTGAAAAGATACCTTTCAGAGATGGGTAACTTTTATCAAAAGAAGCACAAACAGGCTGAATTTTTGCGTCAGTTTTTGACAGAGTAAAGTAGATGGGTTAATAGTCTCAAATTAGCTTAGCTGGAAAATGAAGCTTTCTTTTTAACTGTCAATACAAGGGTTGTTTTCCCAGTTTAACATAAATTTCATGGAAAAATAAATTCAATAACCCTGGAAACAACTGCTGCTTTTTTTTTTATTTACTTCCTGCTGAAGTTGAATCTGTAATGGAATTACTTTAAATACATTCCTTTACACATATATTTCAAGTTGTGATACAGAAGCACTTACTATTTATTCATAGTAACAGTAAAATATTGTTAACAGCAAATCTGATATAATTAAGAGGCAGGACTGCAAAGCATTTTCATAATGACAAGCCATGTACATAATTCTATATAAACTGAGATTTATACGCATTCGTTAACATGCGAATATTTCTACCCATACAATTTGAAAGAGATTATTATAATCTTCAGGAAAGCCAGATGGACCTTCTATTTATTTTAAACATTTGGATCTGCTAGGAAAAATGCTACTTTTGATTAAAAAATCTGAGGAAGAAATTGAAAAACCTTTATAGTTTCAGAGTGTTGTGGCATCTGTTACAATTAAGTGAATTACACAGTTTGCTCTCTGTCCTGTGTGTTCCCAATGCATCACTATAATTTCATTTTTGTTTTGCAAGAGTAATGGTTGATGTATTTATATTAAACCAAGATATTGTTGCAAACAACCTTTGCCTCATTAAATGCAATTACACATATTATTCTCTTTTCATAGCTCTGATGCCAAACACAATCCAGGAATGGAGAAAGACGAAATAACTTTCTCAAGAGTAACAAAACATGAAAAGGCAAGAAGATTCCATATGCTCATTTTAAAATTTTCTTCCTTTGCCGACATGAAAATGGGTTGTTGGAGACATATCTGATACCATCAAGTTTAGATCCCCAATTGCTAAAACACTTCTGTTCATATGGAGATTAACCTTTACCAATGAAAAACTGCTGAAATAAAATCATGGAGATAATTGAAAAAGTAATGGCTAAGTTGTTTTGCTTCCAAAATGGCATTATCAATAAAAGAATAGCATGTAACATAGTATTTAATTCAAGAATTCTTTTATTGGTATTACTTGTATTTGGGAATCATAATTACGTATCCACTGCAAAGATGCTTTGGAGCAAGGCTGTGGTTACATGGAGCAGAATCTGGGAACCATCAAGGAGCTGATAGAAATGTTTCGTCTTGTTCTTTTTTTTTACATAATTATTCTTACCAATGTTAATGCTAATGCTAAGCTGAGGGTAGAACAAGAAGCAATGGGTGGGAGCTAATCAAGAGAGAAGCAACTTAGAACTAAGGAGAAATGTCCTGACAGTTAGAACAATTAATCAGTGGAACAACTTGCCTCCAGAAGTTGTAAATGTTCCAACACTGCAAGTTTTTAAGAAGAGATTGGATAACCATTGGATACAATGTGAAATGGTATAGGGTTTCCTGCCTAAGCAGGAGGTTGAACTAGAAGACCTCCAAGGTCCCTTCCAACTCTTTTATTTTATTCTAAGCTGAATATTGGCAATAAGGGAAAGTGTTAACCGCAAGTATTAGAGAAGTCAGCTGCAAACTATTTGTCAAACGTGTAGCATCACAATAAAAAATTAAACATGGGCTAAGGTCCAATTTTTTATGAAAAGATTAGATAGCAATTTTCAAGATTCAACAAGCTTCACTTCTTAGAATTTAGCAGAAGCATTCTCATCATAAAGAACTGTTCATAAAGTAATGTTATTATAAGATACTGTGGAGAGGATACCTGGAATAAGTTGGTGCAAGAACTTTATTTATTTATTTTTATTAGTTGTATATGTTGTCAAATCCAAACAGATACATGGTGGCTTACAGAATCACAAAATATTATTTTGTGGATCTTTAATAGTGATTAAAATCTAAAATCTAAAGTAAATAAAAATCTATGATGGTATAGTGTAACTGTCAGCACTCCAAACTACATTCGTTCCAGTGCTGACATAAGGAGGAGAAGAGGGGGCAGCTGGCCGTTTGACTTTTCACCTATTTATTTTCCCTGAAGATAATATCCCCTAGGAGATGAGATGGGAGGGGGGACATTCCTGGGAGCTGAAGTAGTAGATATGGGGAAAGTGATTTGGAAGATGGCCAATGAGACACAGAGAATTGGGGAACGGAAAGGGGAGGTTTGGGGTCAGGAAGTCAGTGTTGGCTATGACATAATCGGGCACAGATTGTCGTGCTTAATAAATGAAAGATTTCATCAAAGACTATTTGTTTGGAAATGCAATTTATTTGAGACGACACTGAAACCTGACAGTAACATTTACACAAAGTACCATAAAACAACTAATAAGCACAATTAAGCTTTAACATTTAAACTAATATTTTTAATCCCTTTGTATTGCTTTGATCATGATTAATCTTGTATCTAAAAGGATACAACTATTCTATAATAGTAGAGCTATGATTGAAAAACATCATCTCCTGTCTTCTGCGTTTTTTATTTCACAACAATATGTAATTGTTAAGAGGTTTTCTTGTGATAAATACAATGGCAGTTAAAATGTGATGTCAGCAGCACATTTTTTAAAAAATTCTAACTGTTGCATTAGGAACTGAGAGATCTGCATATATCCTGTACCAGTGTACATTTCATACATTTATAGAAATAATGATTTATAGAAGAATGATATTTTACCATTCATAATCACCATTGGAATAAAAGATAGGTGAAGAATGTTATAGAATGTTAAAGAATCTATGAACCATTATTCCTGTTAACCTTAGAGGTTATTATTTTTGTGAGGACTAAACCTAATAAGCTTAGTATAATCAAGAAATGGTGTCCCTAAATTACCAAAGAAAAGAGTGTGATGATTCTTTCACCAACTTGGTTTCTCTGGAGCAGGGGTGTCAAACACAAGGTCCGGGGGCGGATCCAGCCTGTGGGGTGCTTAGATCTGGCCCACGGGGCCGCTCTGGAAACAACGAAGGACTGGCCCACAGTGCTTCTGCCAGGGAAAATGGAGCTTGGAAGCCCTGGCAGAAGGTTGCAGGAGACTGGTTCATCCAAAAACAGAGCTCGGAAGCCCATTTTCTCTGGCAGAGGTTTGCAGGAGCCTGGCGCAGCTGAAAATGGAGCTCGCGAGCCTGTTTTCTCTGGAGAATGCTCGGGTCACCACATGCGCCCCAACACAAGTGATATCAAGCTGGCCACGTCCATCCTGGCCACACCCACCCCAGCCCCCCAAGATCAAAACCAACCCTGATGCAGCCCTAAATGAAATCGAGTTTGACACCCCTGCTCTAGAGAGCCAAGGAGATAATTACACTTGGCCGATAAAAAAATTCAATTCAATTCAATTCAATTCAATTCAATTCAATTCAATTCAACTCAACTCAACTCAACTCTACTCTACTCTACTCTACTCTACTCTACTCTACTCTACTCTACTCTACTCTATTCTATTCTATTCTATTCTATTCTATTCTATTCTATTCTATTGGAGACATTAGGCGGAGACAATGCTTTAAGACCAGGAAACAGAAGGAAATAGGTTGACTCAGCCTTCCATCCTTTCTAAGGTAGGTAAAATGAGGACCCAGATTGTGGGGGCAATAAGCTGACTTTGTATAAATATACAAAAGTATGAAGGCTATTGCTTAACACATTGTAAGCCGCCCTGAGTCTCCAGAGAAGGGTGGCATATAAATCAAATTTTTAAAAAAAATGAGAAATAAGACTGACTTCTCTTTAATTCATTAGAGTAGAGAGTAGACGTGTATATCCTGCTGGAGAATTCTGGGAGTTGAAGTCCACAAGTCTTAAAAGTTGTTAAAGTTGGACACCCTTGGTATAGAGGGAAGATGGGAGGGAGGGGAAAATTTGATCAGGCTTTCTAAAATCTGTTACAGTAGCCTATGGCAATACTGTGGATTCCAGCCAAACTTGTAGAATTTGTTTCATGATTTGGCCTGTCCTGATGGATTGACATCAACCTTGAAAGCTTTTTAGTTTTCTACAGTTTCATACCTATTTCATACTCTTGAATCTAAGGTTCAAAAGTACAGGACAAGAAACTATTGTGTTTGATTTTGCCAAATCAATCCTCTTTTTACATCAAGTATCGGATTTTTTTAAAAAAATGAAACCAAGCTGAGCACAATACTGTCTCAAGTGGTGCAAGGCATAAAAACTGGAACATCTTGACAAAGTTAAAGATGAGACTTAGTTTTATTAGTAAACACCAATCACTCACTGAAAAGTCATCTTCAGGGAACAAAAAGAGGTCTTTCAGACGATCATTTTCAACATTCTTCTCAATATCTGCAATTACTGTTTCATAATCCAAAGGTTCCAGAAGTTTGGGTTTCTCCTGCTGAGGAGACAAAACACACAAAAAAGATTCAACTTGTATAATTCCTTTGTATTTCTTTTTTGGAGCTGGGGCTCCATTTCCATTATCCTTTCACGCAACAGTTGCTATGTACAGGTTGGTATGGTGAAGCTGATAATATAACCAGATGGATTTGGCTGCTCAAAATGTTCATTATCAGTCTGATTATTTCCTGATGAGGAGACCTGGTAAGTAATATGCATTATGCAGGTAATATTGAATCATACCACATTGCCACATTAACCTACTCTTTATGCCGAGAAGCATATCCACATTTCTTTTAACGGTACTGAATAACTATATGCAATTATCTTCTAAATGAATTTGATGCCAAATGGTGTGTTTTAATTTCAGTTGTTTCCATGAGCTATATGCTGATTCATCCCCATTACTCTCTTATGCTTAGCCACATTTTAAATTCAAGTCATTTGCTAGAAACAAAAGTACTATTGCTCTGTTTAACTTGGCATTCATCCTTGTCTCTGTCAGGATAAACTATTTGGCAGTCAACCCCATACTTTCCCCAGTAAAGAGCTGGATTATACCTTTTTCAGCCATCAGGAAAATACTATTATTGCTGAAAGGCATTATGAACTCTTTAAAAAGCATTCAAAAGAAATAGCCAAAGAAAAGGTAAAATTGCACATTCTTTGATATGCTAAAAAGAGAGACTGTCTTGCTCACTATGTATATCTACAGAAAGACAAAAGGAATCTTATTATTAACTTGGTGGAGAAAAAGGAACAAAAACAAAAGCTGAATGTAGATGTATAGATTGGAAAAACCAATGATTTCCTGCAAGGTGAAAAGAAGGACATTAAATATTCACCTTTATGAATTATTATTAGATAGCAAGAATGTATAAACAATTTTTTTTCTGAGTATTTTTTCAGGGAAATATACAATAAATATCTTTCCAGAGTGACTCTTGTTTCCTGAGTTCACCAGCCTTGCAGGGCTCAACAGACCAATGTTATATCACCATGCAGGGGTGAAATTCAAAATTTTCCCCTACCGTTTCTGTGGGTGTGGCTTGGTGGCCATGGCAGGGAAAGGATATTGCAAAATCTCCATTTCCACCCCACTCTGGGGCCAACCAGAGGTGGTATTTGCCGGTTTTCTGAATTACTCAAAATTTCCACTACCAGTTCTCCAGAACCTGTTAGAACCTGCTGGATTTCATCCCTGTCACCATGATATCTCAGGATTTGGAGTATTTCCTCTTAGACATACTCCTGATATAATGAAATTGGTGACAAAATATATTAAATAAATCAGGTTTTGAAACTTCATTTGAATAATATGTATTATTGTTACGCATCTGAACAAGAACACATTTAATTCCTTTTAAGTAGTAAAGGGAAATGAAAGTATTTTATTTTTAAATTGAACTGTTAAAATTCTGCCATTTTTTGACTTGCTTTGATACAACTAAAATGGCAACAAAATGAGAAAGAACATTGTTCTTTAAAAGGTAAATTATATACACCCATACCACTTTGATCATCCATAGCTTCATATGGAGCTTCAAAAACATATTCTGTAATAAAAAAAACATAATTTCTTTCTTAAATTGTATTTTATGAGCTGAAAAAAGAAGTTGTTTCCTGCTGTCCTAGTCACAGTATTCTAAATTACTAAGTAATTACTAAATTACTAAGAGTTTATCATTCTTAATATTCAAGGTTCAGTACTATTTTTTTTGCATGAGCAATGGTTTCAAATCTAATAATCTCAGCCTCAAATGAATTTCATTTTACATTTTTAGAGGGACTTTCCGCAAATATGTGGTTAGAATTTTTTGTTATTATTTTTAGTGGAGAGTTTCATTTTTACTCCAAGAGATTTCTCAGAATAGCTGATAGAAATGTCACAATGGTTGAGTTAGTTCATTCTCCCTTGCAAGGATTGCTGGAGATTTATAATATTTTTGGCTAATTAAAGTTTTAACAGTCACAGGATTATCTTTCCCAAATGTAATTATTCTGGAAATGAATCTACTAAGCAATCTAGGACTAAATGGTGCAGGACCAAGTTATTTTAATTTTTTAAAAAAATATATGCCAATTTTTTTAAAAAAAGCCTAATAAATTATGCTAGCTAGATACAAATAATTGTAAAAAGAGGCATTTAATATTTTTTCTCTTACCTTCCTTTCTTTTACAGACAATTTATTTTTTTCATGAAGGTACAACATGCAAAATTCCCGATTCATTTTCATTAGACAGGCTGAACATAATGTGCACCTGTCCAGAATTAGTGGCAGAATTGGAAATACTTTGACTTTACAGCTATAGAGTATCTAAAAAATTGTTTAAATCCTGTATCTGGTAATAACATTCAGTGATGTGCCATGTGTCATAACTCAACAATAATAAATATGGCATGTAATTTTTGTTACTTGAATGATGTCATGACACACAATGCATCTGTTTTCCTTCCTTGGGTGTTTTTGTATCCCATCTTTATTATTTTTATAAATAATTCAAGGCAGTGAACATACATAATACTCTTTCCTTCTCTTATTTTCCCCATAATAACAATCCTGTATGGAGGTTGGCCTGAGGGACAATGACTGGCTCAAAGTCATCCAGCTGGCTAAGGCAGGCTTTGAACTCACTGCCTCCTGGTTTTCAGCCTAGTGCCTTAACTACTATCAGTGTGTAGCATGTTGATTAGCAAATAACATCACCTCCTAAAAATTTATCTTGTTTTATTTGGTAGCAATCCTGTTTTTTCCAGCAATGACTAAAAATATCCTCATAATTGATTTCACAGAACAGTCACGGTGCCTGAGGTTTCAGTATTTAACTGCAGTCAAGAGAAGAACACCAGAGTTCAGCATCTAAAGCACTGTCAGATGTAATGTTAAGTTGGTAGCAGTTCTTGAGGGCTTCAACACACAATGCTGAAGAGTGCAAACTAGATCTCTCTACCCCCCCCCCCCACACACACACTCTTATTCTACACTTTTGGTGTTGAGCCCTCGGAAAGGTTTTTTGAAACTATAATATATTAGGAAATTTGTTGAAATTTAAGAACAGCATAACAGGCTATGAGAAAAATAATGTAAGCAAATCCGAACAGCTGATCACTGTTTTATATTACAATGTAGAAACACTGACGTGAGTACCATGCATATTTTCTTTTCAAGATTTTTGTTTTTAATGTGTCAGGAAGTGGTGACCTCCTACAAATATTTTCAGCAATTAGTGGGTAGCAGAGAGAACTATTTTTCTGCTTCATTGGAGATTCTATAGTCCTGTGCCAATGCTAAACAAAGATATTTTCCCCAGGATAGAAACTGGCTGGGCAATCATGTAAGTAAAACCACAATATCTTAGGACTGTAAACAAATCTTAATAGCAATAGCAATAGCACTTAGACTTATATACCGCTTCATAGTACTTTTACAGCCCTCTCTAAGCGGTTTATAGAGTCAGCATATTTCCTCCAACAATCTGGGTCCTCGTTTTACCCACCTCGAAAGAATGGAAGGTTAAGTCAACCTTGAGCCGGTGAAATTTGAACTGCTGAACTGCAGCTAGCAGTTAGCTGAAGTAAACTGCAGTCCTGCACTCTAACCACTGCGCCACCTCGACTCTCTTACTATTGATTCCTTTGTTGTCACTTGTCTTTTGGGCATCCTAGAATATTAATCAAAAGCAGAATATTTGGGAAGAAGGACAAACTAGTTGGTGGGATTCCTCATAAAGGAATACATATAAGAGAAATAGGCACACAGCCCATTTTTCTACACAGGAGATCCAGATTCAAATGCTATGACGTAGTGTGGACGAACCTTTCATGAAACTATAAACAGTGACAGTCAATAGTGACAATTATGTTTGGTGTATCAGGGGTCTGTCTCAGAGACTGTTTGACACAATTTTCTAGACCATGATTTAGTTAACCATGGTTTGTCACATAACCCACAATTGCTAGATTCACAGAACAAATTAAACATATTTAGTTTAGGAACTAAACTTAGCTCCTTGTTTCTCTGCCTTGAGAAATCTCACTGACTTCAAGCTCACATAAATGAATGCCTGTGATATAAATGAAAAGAAGTTCTTAATAGTTCCACCAGGTCTGGATGTAATCTAGTGATTGAAGGAAACTGCATTCCATGTATACCAAGTTCTGGTATATTTTCATTATCCGCAGCTGATTGTCAAAATTTATAAAATTGGACTTCAGCAATAGCTAAAACTCGGTAGAATTTATTAATCTAAAACAAGTATCCAAAAATGGGTGTAGGTGCTAATAAGCAGCCAGTTCAGAAATTAAACTGAGAGAAATAATAGCACATAATGAAAATGACTTCCAATGGCACCATGCCAAATGCTGTCTACCTAGTACCCATGGGAGAAAAAAAATGAGGAAGAAGTGACCAGCATCAACACAGAAAACTTTAAAATATAAGAAGAATGAAGTGTGGTTTACTGAAGTTTTGCTTTAGGATATATTTTATATCCTGGTGCAGATTTGTTTCGGTTGTGATGCAGAGTAAGCCCTTTTTCTGAATGATCAGTTTTAATTAAAGCATATCCTTAACCCAGAACTCCCAAATTCCTCTCCTGCAACCTACACATTTTCTGTAATTTAGAATCATGTATGTTAGTCTTTTGTTCAATTTTTATGGACTTCAACTACCAGAACTGGCTGGGAAATGTTGGGAGTTGAAACCCACACGAATGTAGATTGCCAAATCTGTAAAAACAACAACAACACCTGATGTACAACAATGATATTTCGTGAGATTACTGCAACATTGGCTCTATAAGATATTGTTAAATAATGATGAAACACTGAGAACCTGCAAATCTGTAGTTATACATTATAGACAGAATGCAAAATAATCTAATCTCATTGGAAAATTCTAATGAATGAAAAATTTGGCCTCTCGCATTGAAATTTAATATTGAATTTCAACGCTAGAGGACAATTTTTTTCATTCATTAGCATTTCTAATTCTAATTAATTAATTAATTAATTAATTAATTAATTAGAATTTCAATATCTGATATTTATAATTATGAATAATTAAAAGCCCTTATAGCAATGCAATATCAATCCATTGGTTAACAGCTGTACATATTTTCTATTCCGACAGAACTGATTAGACCCACAGACACAACATACAATTAGTGTGCAACATATTTGCAGAGAAAGCAACCTAAAACAAGTAAGGTATTGCTAAGATTGAAGTAGACAAAAAACAGGAAACCTAAATACAATTAAAATGTGGAAGTGCTGAAGCTGTATCTGGCTGAAAGTGAATAAACTGTAATTTAAACTCTCAAAGATAAAAAAAATTGATAGAAAGCTTGTTCCTGTGAAGAGGGAGACATAACTTAGATTTCACTTGGTAGATGTTTGCCTTGAAAGGGCATGATAATATACAGTATGTAATACTGGGGCTGTGCAAAGGTTCTTTGCAGTGTGTAGGAGCATCAAAGGAACATCTCTTCAAAGTGTTGAAGCAGTTTCATCATTTGAAAGGCTCATGCAAGTGGCTTCATAAGCGCCAGTTGGCAGCATAGCCACTTTGCTTCACAATTTAGCTCCTGCAGGCTTACAGAGCATCTCTTTTATGCAAAACACTATTTAATAATGTTTAGCTGAGAATTAGAAAAAGTATTTTGTAGTGAAATCTATACTGTATCATACAGATGAAACTCATTAGCTTGTCCTGAAGAATGATAACTCTAGTCTACTTTAGTGCTTACGTATTTTACAATTAATTCTAAAATCAAAAAGAAAGCTATCAATCTAATTATCAAGACTATCAAGAAAACTACACACACATACACACAAGTTTTGGTGAAGAGATCAATAAACATAAGTTGGGCTAGAGTTCTGGCATACTGGAAGCAGCTGCAAAACAAAATTGCATTATTATGTTTTGTTCTCCACTCCCATCATAAAGATGCAATTTTGTTTGTTGCCTATGGAATGATTGTCATATTGCTTACTTCATTTTTTTTTTGCTGCAGATAGAAAATACATTATCATGATGCCATGGCATAGGTAAATGGGATTAAATTAAGGTAATCTCTCTTCCTTTCTCCAGCTCCTCCCCTGCTCAATATTTTTATATTGAATATTATGTCTCAAATGTGTGAATAATAAGCAGAATTATAAAGGAAGAAAATTGGAACTGAGTTATATACCTCTGCAACATTACAAGCATGTTGACTGATGAGTGTTCAAAGATCACATTACAGCTTTACAAAACTAAAAATTGTTTATCCTCATAAATTGGATTTGCTACAAAAATACATGAAAGCTGCAATATTGGCAATATTAAACAGACAATTGTATTGTCACAATATACTAAAATGATTGAAGACATCTAAATACACATAACCAACAAATTCAAATATCAAGAAATGTTACTATCAAGATATTAAAAATAAATAGATACACTGAGTAATTAATAAAAATAATGTGGTTGCCAGCATTTTTCATTTCTCTCATCATTAAAATATAGAAACCTGGGAGGTATTACATATATATTCCTTCCTACAGATTATTCTTCCAAAATTTCATATATTTGTGAATAAGGAAATCATCAAAACCATAAAAAAGCAAAAGTTAGAATATTTTGGACATGTGATGCGACCCCCAGAAAAATATGGTATACTTCACTTAATCTTCCAAGGAAAGATTGAAGGCAAATGAGGTCCAGGCAGAAAAAGAACATCATGGCTTCAAAATCTACAGGACTGGTTTGGATAAAACTCAACAGCACTTTTTCGTGTGGCTGTTGATAAAAATAGGATTGCCAACATGATCGCCAACATCCGATGACGGACATGGCAGAAAAAGAAGAATTTGTGAATATATAAAAAGACTAATTGATTGTTCATTTCTTACACTTATGGCATATTTTCTTCTTCACTTGAGAAGTTGCATTGTTTTTTCCAGCTTTTACCAAAGTGTGCAGATACTATGCCTGGCATAGTACAAAACATTAATCAAACAGAACTTCTCTGCCCATATTCATCATTACTTCACCCTATTTCCAAGGCCTTCAAACTGATTTAAAATTCAGCTTTTGTACCTGAGCTAACTGGCAGGATAAGTGAAAAACAGAATCATCCAATGAGAGTGCTTGCCAGGTGACTGATGGCAGCTGCATGGTAATGGACCTTGTACAAGGCTGCTACATGCACAGTCCATCTGGCACGGGCAAAAGGCTGCAGCTGGACCATGTCAGTAGAAGACCTCTCACTTACCCCCACCACCACCCCAGCATTGCTTCACTGTCATGCAAAATGCTTTGTAAAATGAATTCTTTCTGTTCACCAAAGTAGATCTTATTCAGCTTATAAACGGACATAAATTTTTAAAAAATCATTTCAAATGTTGTGGCCCAACACTATGCTTACACTATAAAAGTATTTTAAATAAAACTAAGCAATTATGTTTCTAGTTTTTTTTTTTTTTTGCCATGTTTTGGTTCATGTACACCATATCCTTGAAGAACATAGTGAAGATATCTCTAGCTGTTTGTGGGGGGGAAAGGGAGAATGACTACTTCTATACTGATAACGCGTGTGTGTGTGTGTGTATGTGTGTGCCTTTGAGTCAGTGTTGATTCCTAGTGACTAGCTGGACAAATCCCCATAGTTTTTTTGACAAGATTTTGAAAGTGGTTTGCCATTGCCTGTTTCCTAGGGCTACAAGAATGTGGCTGGCTCAAGGTCACCAAACTGGCTTTGTGTCTAAGGGGGAAGAAGAACTCATAGCTTGCTGGTTACTAGCCTGATGTTTTAACCACTATGCCATACTTAAGGCTAGTATTTAGTGTGCTTTAGTTGTGAAGTAGATTGGAAAGGGATGGGTTATTAACTGCAAAAGGGAAGGGAAGCTGTATTGCCTTGGAAATTAAATATGCCACTGAAAAACACACCAAGAAAACAGAACACCACAATGACTAATTCTTTAATCTCAACCTAAGAGGCAGAAGATTCAGAATATAGTTCCTGTTTAAACAGCATCATTTTTTTAAAAAAATCCACTTCAGTTCAAGTAATGCTATGGCTAAAAACAATATGCTTCATGCAAATACTAAAAGGCTGTGTTTTTAAAACAGGATGTGGGTTTTTAAAAGAAGAAACCTATGCAGATAATGTTTTGCTCCATATATGTGCAATTAAATGAATTAACAATCCTTAAAGAGGACACACATTTCCTCAGGCAGTAGAAGCCTGATGAATATTGTAGCTGAATTACAACACTTTTTGTAATATTTCCCTATAAAGATCCATTTTTCCAGTGATTTTTCTAAGCAGATTGGGATTCTGTTTTATATAGAATGTATTTTCCCATAAAATCATTATTTTCAGCATTCAGCGAACACTGCTTGCGGTGAGATGGGCAGCAAACTAATTTAATAAATAAATAAATAAATTGTAAATAACAATTTATAGAATTAAATGAATGATAAATGCAAGCAAAATAGCCATGGGGTCTTTTGGAAAGAAGTCATTATTAATATATATATAAAAGACAGATGTACTAAAGTGGCTATCTGATTTCAAAGTTTTCAGCCTTTTGCTTAGAGAGCCAAGATCTATATCAGAGATGCCCTTTATTCCCGTGATGCCATGGACTTTGCACGGTTCTTGGAAAGCTGACTGGATTAGCTCCTCTGGGGAAATTTAGCACATTTTGTCTTGCATTTGTAACAGAAGAGGAAGCTTTCCAAGTGTGGGAACTACCACTTCTACTCTTCTTAGAATCAAGACATATTTTTTAAATTGCTGAGAGATTATTTGCCTTTCTGTACCCAGAATGACTGTCTGGTCCTTCCTTCCCTCCCTCCCTCCCTCCCTCCCTCCCTCCCTAATGTGATAAAGGAAGAATGAAGGGGACTACCAATAATTGTTTTCTTTTTCCCTGGCTCTAGTGCACGAATGAAAAGAATACAGTGGTAGGTAGTCCTTGACTTACAGCCAGTGGTGAAATGCTATCAGTTCACACTGGTTCGGGCGAACCGGTAGCGGTGGCGGCACGAGGGTCCACCCACCCACCCGGACGTCCTGGTTTTAACCAGGAAGTAACCTGTTTTTGACCCTCTGTGTATGCGTAAAAGGCTTTGTGCATGTGCACAGGGTCCAAAATTGCATGTGACGCACACGCACGGCACTCACACTTCAGAACTGGTAGAGAAGGTAAATAGATTTTACCCCTGTTTACAGCCATATGTTTACCAATTGTTTAAGTTACCACAGCACTGAAAAAGTGATTTACAACTAGTTGTCACAGTATCCCCACGGTCACATGACCAAAATTCCAACAAGTAACATCACTGGGAGAAGCCAGATTTGCTTAAGAACCATATAGTTAATTTAATAACCAAGGTGATTCACTTAACCACTATGGCAAAAAAAAAAAAAAAAGATTGTAAAATTGGACACAACTCACTTAATAACCATATCATTAAACCACTGAATTTGAATGATCATGCACAATTCAAGGATTACCTGTATCACCACTGAGAGATTAAGAGGTCACTAAAATCTTAGGAAGTAAAACTTGTGACAATATAGGAATGCTCTGATAGTACTGGCTTTCTAGATTCCTTTGTTAAATATTTTTGTTTTATCTTAATATTTATGTTACGATTCAAAATTGAACTTACACTGGAAACTTATATACTCTGCTGGTAGTACATGAACATTCCCATTAATACATACTCTGTATCTTGAGAGTTAATTTTTCTGATTTTTTAAAATTTCCATCTTTGTCGTTTAAAAAAATATTAAACTCTTTCCTGAAACAGAAAGGTATATCTGTAACTATCATTTACCACATCATTTAACCAATATTGTTTAATTCTGTAGCTTTCACATTAGAAATCATTGAACGTCTCCTTCACAGATACAAACATATGCAGTAATTAAATCATGAGTATCTTTAAAGTCTGGCCTATTTGAGGCTGTTTGTCTTTTTCAAGCTTTCTTCTAACAAATTGGATTCTCCCCCCCTCCCCAAAAAAAGTTATATAAGGAGAGACTCAATGAATTTCTGTGAAGAAAAAAAATATAAATTCTATCATGCCATGATAAAATTGCAGAGGATGAAAATGATGAAGAAAAGGCATTTTTTTTATTTATCGCATATATACCGTAGGAACTCTCATCTATAAGTTTATTACATAATGTTTACTTTCAATTTGATAGGTTCTTTCATATATTCAGGACAGTGGTTTGAATAAGTAACTATAACTCATACATCATAAATGTTAAACAGCGTATTACTTAGTTCTTACATTCTTCTTTCCCTGAAATCACAAATTCTTCTTCACATTCTTCTTCACACTGAAATCACAAATATATTAGGATGTCTTATCTCACAGATACACTGATTTTGTCCTATTAATTTTAACCGTTGAAATTTGTCTTACTGATTCTTCCAGTTTATTACCTGCCGGATATGAAACGCCATTCCTACAACTCTTAACCAACATGGCCTGGCCAACAAATTTCAATAGCAGTCTCTAGAAATACTATTGCTACAGTTTCACTAGACAATTTGCTCTAGTCACTGAGATAAAATAAGAATACTATAATCTATTCTGTTCACAAGCCTAATACTCCAAAGCTACACTAAATAAATTACAAGAAAAAAAGTACAAACATATATATTTATATACATACACAATTCATACTGTGGATTTCTCCGTGATTATTTCGTCTAATTGTCCTCCTTTTTCTCCAGAGTTCACTGTGGTCCTTTTTAAATACTTTCCCTCGGATACTCATTGTGTTAGTAGAACCTCAAGCAGCAAAGAAATCCATATTAGAAAAACACAATCCTCATTCACTGATTATTATAATTTATGCTGTGAGAGGAGGAAGTATATGGACACTTATACTATCTCTGCAAATTGCATTCGAAATAAGAAAAAGAAGAACCCGAAATTCAGTAATAAATCATTACTTCCTGTCTGAGTAATGTTGTGCTTCTTCAATGACAAATAAGATTGAAGCGTCAGTCACAATGTTTCCTATCACCTGTTTCATTTCTACCCACCCACCTAAGATTGGAAGAACATTATTATACCATGTAAACTTTAGCTTGTGAATAAGGAATTCCAATCTGGGTAGGTACAGAACAAAAAACTCCTCTGCCTCACAAAGAATACAGCACACAGTCTTTTGCTAAACTGAAGGCCATCTGTAAATTTAGTTTGAAGAAATAGAAGTACAGCAGATCTCTACAAGCTTCTGAATGTCTCAAATTGATGTACCGTATTTCATTCAGTAGTATTAGGTATGAAACAGATCAGGGTTTCCACCAAGAACTGGCTTCAATGTAACTAACAACCATTTGATTAAGTCTACTTATAGCTGATTTCCTTTTGTGTAGGTATTTTTTGGCCGGAACTGCTTCTTGTCTGACGGTGGTTAACGCTGCACCTAGGGGAAGTGTGGGAGTATCTGCTTTCTGCTTTTCTCCACCTTGGCCACCACTGTCAGCTCTGTCTGTATAATGAAACCTAGTCTGTGGCTGTTACCTACAGTGCCTAGTTTCCAGGGAAGTGGGGAAAGAGAGTTGCTACATTATAGAGCAGCCCAGAAGTCATTCTCTTAGTTGTAGATTGGCACAGAAGAGGCTGTACTTTCTGAGAATGCTCAGGAAAATAAATCTATCTCAGCATCTACTTCTGTCCTACTATCGCAGCACCATTGAGAGTGTCCTGACATACGGCATTCTTGCATGGTATGGGAGCAGCTCTGTAGCGGACAGAAAAGCTACAGAGAATCATTAAAACTACCCAGAATATATTCGGGCTCAAGCTACCAACCCTGGATGACATCTTCGAATCTCGCTGTTTGAGGAAGTTGTATAACATTCTCAGAGACTCTTCCCATCCTGTTTACAATCTTTTTGGACTGCTGCCTTCTGGCAGAAGATACAGAACAATTAAAACTCAGACCACACATTTTCTGAATAGTTTTTATCCCAGAGCTATAATTGCACTCAACAATGAACTAAAGGGCCACCATCAGTTAGCTATTGGACAGCATTACTTGGTCTGTTGTGTAGTTGTTTGTGCGGTTTAGGGGTGCGGAATTTGTGGTGGGTGGGGGGGGTGTTTGGCGATTGTTATGTGTGTAGGACCTGGTCTTTGGGATTTAAGTGAATTTCTCTGTATGGGTATACTGTGTATACATGTTTTTTTGCTTTTTTTTAATGTACAAATGTACATTACTGTACAATGACAATAAAGTTGTTGTTGTTGTTGTTGTTGTTGTTGTTGTTGTTATTATTATTATTATTATTATTATTATTATTATTATTATTATTATTATTTATTGGTTAATCTTTAGTGAGATTCACAGCCTTTGAGGCTGATTAATAGCTCAGCAGCTCGAGTCCTAACCAAGGACCTAGGAACTGTTAAGGTATCGTCGGAGGATGTAAGCTGTTCCGAGTAAGGTGGTTTTTTGTAGAGTCAAAATGTTCAAGTCAGGCAAATTTAGAATTTCTAAATAGCGGGGTAGCCCTTTGGGTATTGCTCCGAGGGCTCCAATTACAATCGGGACAACACACGATTTCTTTTTCCACAGTCGTTCAACTTCAATTTGTAAGTCCCGGTACTTTGTGATTTTTTCTTGCTGCTTATCTTCAATTCGTGCATCACCAGGTATTGCAATGTCAATGAACCATACTTTTTTCTTTTCAACTATTGTTATGTCAGGTGTGTTGTGGATCAAGTGCCTGTCAGTCTGAATCCTAAAGTCCCACAAGATCTTGAGTTTCTCATTCTCTAAAACTTTCTCAACCTGATGTTCCCAGTGGTTTTTGCTGTACTCACAACTTCTGGCACAATTTCCAGTGAATGATTTTAGCAACACGGTCATGGCGTTGTAGGTAGTCAGTTTGTGAAATTTTGCTGCACCCACTGATCAGGTGGTCAACTGTCTCTTCTTTTTCATTGCAGAGGCAGCATTTGCTGTTGGTGGTAACATGTTGAATTTTTGCCTTCATACAGCTTGTGGCTAGGGCTTGTTCTTGAGCTGCCAAAATAAAGCTTTCTGTTTCTTTTTTCAGTACTCCTGATCTTAACCAGTTCCAAGTTAGTTTCTGGTCAGCTTTGCCTTCAATACTTTTCAAGTATTGGCCATGCAGAGCTTTGTGTTTCCAATTTTCAGCTCGCTGCTCAATTACTTCTTTCTTATATTCTGCTTTTGTTTTAGTTGTCTTTAAAATGCCTCCTTTATATACTTCCTTAATCATTGGTTCTTCACTTTTCTGGATGTAACCATTCAAGCTGCATTTTTCTTCTTCCACAGTCTGCTTTACTTGTAGGAGTCCTCGACCACCCTCTGCTCTTGGTAAATATAATCGGTCAACATCACTTTTAGGGTGCAAGGCATGATTCATTGTCATAAGCTTCCTTGTTTTTCTGTCCAAATTGTCTAACTCCATCTGGGTCCAGTCAATTATTCCTGCAGAGTATCTAATCACAGGTATAGCCCAGGTATTTATGGCTTTTATGATGTTTCCTCCACTCAATTTGGACATTAATATCTTACGAATTCATCGAATGTACTTGGCTGAAGTTAATTCCTTGACTTTATTATGCATTAAGTCAGAGGCTTCTAAAATCCCCAAGTACTTGTAGCCTTCTTCTGATTTTACTGCCTTTATCATTTCTTCATTCTCTAGTTCTATTCCATCCTCTTCTATGATCTTGCCTGCTTTGGTTGCTATTGTTGCACATTTGTCAATTCCAAACTGCATACCAATGTCTTGGCTGAATTCTTTTGTGTTTTCAATTAATAAATTCAGTTCAGCTTTTGTTTTACCAAACAGCTTCAAATCATCCATGTACATCAAGTGCGAGATTTTCAGTGCTTTCTTTGCAAGTTCGTATCCACGGTTCATCTTCTTCAAAATGATTGTCAGTGGTAGCATTGAGAGTATAAAAAGTAGGGGTGAAAGGGAAATATTATTATTATTATTATTATTATTATTATTATTATTATTATTATTATTATTATTTAATCTTTAGTGAGATTCACAGCCTTTGAGACTGGTTAATAGCTCAGCAGCTCGAATCTTAACCAAAGACCTAGGAACTGTTAAGATATAGTTGGAGGATGTAAGCCATTCCGAGTAAGGTGGTTTTTTGTAGAGTCAAAATGTTCAAATCTGGTAAATTTAGAATTTCTAAATAGCAGGGTAGCCCTTTGGGTATTGCCCCAAGGGCTCCAATTACAATCGGGACAACACATGATTTCTTTTTTCACAGTCACTCAACTTCACTTTGCAAGTCCTGGTACTTTGTGATGTTTTCTCGCTGCTTATCTTCAATCTATGCATCACCAGGTATTGCAATGTCAATGAACCATACTTTTTTCTTTTCAACTATTGTTATGTCAGGTGTGTTGTGGACCAAGTGCCTGTCAGTCTGAATCCTGAAGTCCCACAAGATCTTGAGTTTCTCATTCTCTAAAACTTTCTCAACCTGATGTCCCCAGTGGTTTTTGCTATACTCAAATCCAAACTTCTGGCACAATTTCCAGTGAATGATCTTAGCAACACGGTCATGGCGCTGTAGGTAGTCAGTTTATGAAATTTTGCTGCACCCACTGATCAGGTGATCGACTGTCTCATCTTTCTCATTACAGAGGCAGCATTTGCTGTTGGTGGTAGCATGTTGAATTTTTGCCTTCATGCAGTTTGTGGATAGGGCTTGTTCTTGAGCTGCCAAAATAAAGTTTTCTGTTTCTTTTTTCAGTATTCCTGATCTTAACCAGTTCCAAGTTAGTTTCTGGTCAGCTTTGCCTTCAATACTTTTCAGGTATTGGCCATGCAGAGCTTTGCTTTTCCAATTTTCAGCTCGCTGCTCAATTACTTCTTTCTTATATTCTGCTTTTGTTTTAGTTGTCTTTAAAAGGCCTCCTTTATTTACTTCCTTAATCATTGGTTCTTCACTTTTCTGGATGTAATCATTCAAGCTTCGTTTTTCTTCTTCCACAGTCTGCTTTACTTGTAGGAATCCTCGACCACCCTCTGCTCTTGGTAAATATAATCGGTCAACATCACTTTTGGGGTGCAAGGCATGATTCACTGTCATTAGCTTCCTTGTTTTTCTGTCCAAGCTGTCTAACTCCATCTGGGTCCAGTCAATTATTCCTGCAGTGTATCGAATCACAGATATAGCCCAGGTATTTATGGCTTTTATGATGTTTCCTCCATCATCATCATCATCATCATCATCATCATCATCATTATTATTATTATTATTATTATTATTATTATTATTTATTCTTTTGTTTATTAGGGCAGGGTTGATATTTTGTATATTGAGGCAAAGCAATTTTGGAAAGGTAGAGTTTGGAAAAAGAATCAAGCTTTAAAACATTTATATGGCTTTTCCATTGATGGTGGCTTCATAATGAAATAATTAAAAACCATTGAAAGGGCAGATACATTAACCATATTTTAATTCAGAATACATCTGCTTTTGATTTTTTTCCCCTTAACAGCCACAACTGCATATAAGCTTTCCTCCATTTTCTTACTTAAGTTGGTTCCTGAAAGACACCTGAAGCACAAAAAAGCAAATTTCAATAGGTCTGAAGGCTGACAGATTTCAGTGACGTGCCTTTCTCTCAAACAAAATGAGTAGCTATTAAACAGGGACATCTTGTTTTAGCACGTATAGAATGGTGCTTATAAGGCCAAAAATGCAAGCAATATACCAAAGAAAGATAAATTTTTATTCTCAAGAACTTATTGATTACTTCTCTAGTGATTGGAAAAGAATTGAGGAGAATTCCATTTCTAAGGTTCCATTTCTAAGGCTGCATCTTGGGATGCACAGAACTCCCAGTAAAATCCTCCACTCTACAGAAATGTTTCTTAGCCTTCTCAACTTTTAAGATATGTAGATTTCAACTTCCAGAATTTCTCTTCAAGAGTTGAAGTCAATGGATCTCAAAGTTGCTGAGTTTGGGAAAGCTGTCTTAAATATTCCCAAAGTTTATCTGTGCAGTGCTGATTCATAATCTATCAATGTGAATCGAAGAGATACAAAAAAAGAAAGAAGCTGTTTTAAAAATGACATTTATTTTTCATCCTCCTTTACAACTAATACTTAATTGGAGGCAGGGGACTTTAAAATTGTTTAGGGATCTTCTGACAAGTCTTCTCTGAAGATTTTCGAAGAAGATACCATTCTATAAGCTATGACACAAAACTTATCTGACTCAAAAGAGAATCAATTTAGCCCAGAAAATAATAGCTGAATTGTATCCCAACAAAATAGTTCTAGGTTCTAATAACTCTAAATTCTAATTTATTTTTATTACATTTATTGTGTTTTTAATATGTAACTTTTTATGCTTTGAAATTGCTAAGAGTCTTTCTGATCTGGTAAATGGAAATGAAATGACATGAAATAAAATTAATAAATATGTGCTTTCTTTTTTAAAGATATTGAAACATTAGCAAAAGGGAGGGAGCTGACAGGAAATGGAAAAAGGGCAGATTATAAGAGTCTGGTCATGTGGCTCAGTCCTTTAGAGATGCTGTCAAAAAACTGAAACTCCAAACTGAGCTGAGGTCAACAAAGAAGGCTATAAATAAAAGTTTTTTTTAGACATAGTTTGCTCAAAAGAAAAGAAAAGAAACTGATCAGGTTTAAAATGAAGAAGACAAAGTGCTAACAAATAATAGAGAAAAGGCAGAATTTAAATTGATGAAATTTAAGTATTCTACCAGGAAATTGTAAAAAAGTGAAGAGAAGGACAAAATGAAATAGATTGAAAACACGGGAATACCTCTTTGTGTTGACTAAATTTAATGACCATATTAATTGCATCCTATGGATATGAAGGAAATAACTGATCGTCTGACTGAATTTCTATGTATTATCTGGAGAAATCCTGATAAAATGCTAGAGGACTGGAAGAAAATAAGTGTTATTCCAATCGGATAGGTGGTGGTGGCGGAATGGGCCAAAATGGGACATGCAGAGGCCAAAACAGGACATGTAGAGGCCAAAAACGGAAGACACAGAGGCTGAAAATGGGGCGCGCAGAGGTGGTGATATGTGGCGGCGGCGATGGGTGGTGGTGATTCCCGCAGCCTGGAACAGCTGATCGATGGTATTCCTGGAGGCGGATCCAACCGCCAATCAGCTGCTTGTGCTAAATCAGGCTGTACTGAAGCTGACCAGGCTGTTTGCTGTTTGCTGCAAGGAGGCAAATTGCTGGGAGGCAGAGAGAGGTTTTTTTTCTTGTTTTTCTCCCCAAAAGCTAGGTGCATCTTATAGTCTGGAGTGTTTTATAGCCCGGAGTGTTTTATAGTCTGAAAAATACAGTATATTAAATTCAGATTTTACAGTTATAAGTAGAAGATGTTCCAGCATTGCATAGGGGTTGATAGAATAAGAAGAGTTGCTTTATTGTGAAAAAAATTGCTGTATTCTATCCAAATTTCAAAAGTATAAGCATATGCATAATTATGGATTTTTCTGAGCCCCTGGGATTATAGCCATTTTTTTGTCTAACTTTGCTGAAGTCATTGTTCAGATTTAATATTTACTATGCTCATATCTACCATCAGGCACTGTTTAGCTGAGAACAACATGAACTCTATATGTTGAGGCCAGTGGTGGGTTTCAACATTTTTTACTAACGGTTCTGTGGGTGTGGCTTGGTAGGTGTGGCATGGCTTGGTAGTGCGTGGCTTGGTGGACATGGCAGGGGAAGGATACTGTAAAATCTTCATTCCCACCCCACTCCAGGGGAAGCATACTGCAAAATCCCCATTTCCTCCCGATCAGCTGGGATTCGAAAGGCAGAGAATAGATGGGGGCGGGGCCAGTCAGAATTTTTACTACTGGTACTCTGAACTACTCAAAATTTCCGCTTCCAGTTCTCCAAAACTGGTCAGAATCTGCTGAAACCCACTTCTGGTTGAGGCATCATAAGTGATAATTGAACTGAGGTTCACTATAAGGACCAAATAGAAAATGACTAACTTCTTGATAGTATGGAAAGCAACACCATGCTGATGAGTTCAATGCCATATAACTTTTTCATCCAGTAAATGATGCAAAGTTCTGCTAAGGTTGCCTTGAATTTTCAAAATGATGTGATAAAAATGTAAAAGCCAAGCAATCTTTTTAAAAAATCTACTTTACATTTTGGATTTGGTACATCCTGAATGGCTTTGATCTTGCCTTATAATGCATAAATGCCTGACACATCAGCTCTTTGAGTGCAAAGCAATATGTACCATCCAAGCCTTCATAACTCTCAGGTGACCTTGGGTCAGTTGCTCTTTCATGGTTCAAGGAGGCAGACAATAGCAAACCACTTCTGGAATCTTGCCAAGAAAACTGCAGAAACATGTCCGATCAGTTGCCAGGAATTAATACTGACTCGAAGAAAACCCTTCCCCCAAAGCCTCTAGATATCTAAATGATTTATCATCAATCTTATGTAATTTTCTTTAAATAATTCTTTATTTATAATATCAAGGTTCAACATACAACTTGAACCTTGGTATATCAGATCAATGTGTTAAGAGACCAGACAGTTAAAAAAGGTTTAGCCCCACAAAGTTCAGAACTACATGTCTTGAATCTCTGTTTTCTTAAATTCTATGCAAAAAAAATGGATTTCTGCTAAGACTCCAAAGAAATTAGCTGGCTCACAAATTTTTCAGTGACCTAATGCAACCAATTAATATACAAGCAGACTGAGTAGAGGGAATGAAGCCTTGTTCCTGGTTCCTGTCACAACCTTTTTTCTTTTTCTTTTTTTAAAAAGGCCTTCTGGCAGCAAATTTCGCTTCCTCATTACTAATTATTAGATATTCTACATGCAATGTATCAGACAATTTCAGTCCATATGAACACATATTAACTCATAACAATCCAGAGAACAACTAAACTTATTATTGTAATTAATTAATTAAGTTTGTATAGCTGCCTAGCTTACAAGGGCATCTCTGGGTAGCTCACAGCAATTGAAACAACAGAAACAATAAAAAAATAAGCACAGCAGGATACAACTATTCTAAAATTATGATTAAAAATTCAAATGTAACATAGTCATTTGGTAAATATGAATCATACATACATTTGCCACTATTAAGGCTTACCACACCTATCAGACACCCTCCCCCCTCCCAGGCATGCTTGAGAAAGCTCTGATACTGGGAACATGGAAGGAAAGAGAAGAGATGGGTCCACCATTAGAAGACTGAAAGAACAGTTTAGGGACAAATTATCATGGAGAAAATCTACCTGGTGGTCACTAAGAATTGACAATGATTTGATGGCACAGTGAATCATGGAGCAAAGTAAAGCACTAGTTTCCATGACTATAGGAGTTCCACTGGAAAATTTAGAAAATAAAAGAGATAAGTGGCCACTTATCTCTTTTATTTTCTAAACTTTCCACTGGAACTCCTATAGGTGCCCAGTTCTTTGCTGGGATAGAATGGAATATTCTGAAATATACAAATTAGGAGAGTAATCGCTCCAGTTGCCTTCTTTGATTCATTGGAACTTTGATGAAATAAAGCTTTTGAAATCAAATGAAGAAGTGGTATCCCAGTCTGTCTCATGCATACCTACATAAATCTAAATGATCCTTTATTGCTGACACAACCATTATGGCAGTCAGCACACATGAGCATCTCGGATCTTGAATTCCATATAGACTCATCAGCTGAAAAAGTTTCCTGCCTTCAACAGAGGGCAATCAAACTGTATTTTATTTAGCTAAATGGCTGTTTTGGAATGCTCACAAAAAGGAGGCCTGATTATGCTTCTGTTTGCAGAATATAAAATTTTAAACCCATAACAAAAGATGGATATCCCAGAATCAATTCCCAGACAGACCCGATAACCACAAAAGAACCACAGTGTAAATAAAATACCCATTTCTCTCATACCACCAACACTGACAGATGCCTAAAAATCTTCTCATATAACGATGTGAAGAGAACTGGTAATGTTAAATGTCCCTGGCAGCACTGACACTTACCACAGGATCCATCACTCTAGTTGTGCTTTGTAAACTATTATTTCTCAGGATTTGAAAGTATATCTCTAACATTCTAATTTCACAAAGGCATTATAATATTCCTCCCCCTCCCCTCAAATGTCTTTGTAGTGTAAATATAAGGGAAAACAGTTCAAAAGGCACATTAATGAAGGCTACAATTGTGGCAAAAAACTATAGAGAAAGTAGCAAAGTGGAAAGTAGAAAGCTAAGTATCATAAGAAAAACTAAATAGCAATAGCACTTAGACTTAAATACCGCTTCAGTGCTTTACAGCCCTCTTTAAGCAGTTTACAAAGCCAGCATATTTTCCCCAAAAATCTGGGCCCTCATTTTACTGACTTCATAAGGATGGAAGGCTGAGTCAACCTTGAGCCTGGTGAGATTCAAGCAGCTGGCAGTAAGCAGAAGTAGCCTGCATTACTGCATTCTAACCACTGTGGCACTGTGGTTCTCTACCTCCAAACTAAATCCTATCGCCAAACCAAAAAAATTGATTGTTTTGTCTCTAAAGACTAAATATTGGAATATTGGTATGCATAGCAGATGAATGAAGTTATCTAAGATAGGTGATTATGACTTGATGATACATAATCACATAGAAGATACTGATTTCATTCAAATAATGATAGGGTTTGAAAAATATGAACATATTTAAAAATCTTTCAAATTGATTTAAGTTGGAAAAAAAGTTGAAAATTTTGCAAGTTTATACTTTATCTTCTCTCTATATAAATCTGCCAGTGCAGCCATTGGCAAAGAACATAATCAAAATACTGTTTCTTTGCCATTTAGTCTAGTGGTTAAAGTACTGGGCTAAAATCCAGGAACTGTGAGTCTTAGTTCCACTTTAGAACTAAGTTCCAAATGAAAGTTGACTCGGTGACTTTGGGCCAGTCACTCTCTCTTCCAATTCATCTCACAGGGTTGTTGTGGGAAAAATGAAGGAAGAAGGAATATTAAGTATGATCACAGCCTTGAGTTGTTTATAAAAATAACAAAGACATGATAAAACAAAATCTAAAAGCTATTGTTAACATGTTACACGACAGAATATTTGAACTCCAGTAACATCACAATAAAATACATGACAAAATTTTCAGTCAACTTAACAGGTAACTAATTAGGAGATATTGATTGACCCTACAATGGCTGAATTATTTGTAAGGATAGTGTATGTATAAATGTTTGTTGATATCTGCTGTTGTATAACTTCTAAATACTACAATATAAAGCTAAAAGAACAGGACTTAAATCCTGTGTAAGAAAAAGAACTGGTGGGAGACGATTGTAAATCTACGAATGATTTCATTGTTGTGGCACACATATTCATAAACAAAGCAGTGTTCAGTCAAGGTTCTGTAGGGGAATTGAGGATCTTCCAAATGGAGCAAATTTAGCTTAGCACAGTTTGAAGTAAAGTATGTGACATTAAAGTTCAAGAGTTCTTCTATGACACATAAAAACATTATTTTTAGAGTTGGACTCCCTAAGGTTATTAGGACCAGCTTAGCCCCAGCACTATTGAACAAATGGCCACTCTTGCATTACATGTGCTTCGAAGTTAAAGTTTAGAATGCAGAAGGGGCTTCAAAACAAATTCCAAAAAAAAGTTAAACATTATGGTAGTGCCTAATTAAGACATTGCTCTACTATATACTTATTTAAATGGTAATTTAGAAATCCTTGAAATAGGAAAAATACTAACTCCAAATTTGGCACTAATCACAAACACTGCATTCACTGCAGGCTTCTTTCCAAAAGCAAGGACTGAAATGCTCACAAATCCAAGAGAAAATGTATCTTTCCAAGTTTGTAACAAAAACTAATTTGTAACCAAGAAACACACTCTAACAGGATAATATTACCAAATGGCATCCTCCTAAGATTGATAATGATTTCAAAGACAAATAGAGCAGCATCTAAACATTTGCATGCTTTTGTGTAAGGGTTACATTGCTGGACAGGACCAAGTCATGTGAATTAAAGCACCCTCTTAATACTTTCAAATCTACAACAGATAGCTGTTGTTCAAATGACCTTTTGGTAAACTTGGATAGCTTCCATTTCTTGCAGGACTTTTGTTTAAGGGTAGTTTATGCATTAACTTTTCAGAATCTGTTTTCAGAACCTTCACATCTTGGGTGAAAATAAATGCCTTTATGTGGGTAATAGATTTGACTTTCCTAAACACAGTTGTAGCAGTTCTAATATGGTCTAGGAGTCAGTTCACTTCTAAGGATAGAAAGACTGAAAAAGAAAATCTTAACTTCTAGGAAGGTGGACTTTAATTACTCTTCCAGAGTAGAATAGTCTTCCAGAAATAGAATATTTCTATTCTTCCATGAATCAAATTTTCTACTACTTTCACCCCATTTTCCCTCTTCATTTGTGTTCATTATCTATAGTTAGAAACGAAAACAGTCAAGTTTTGCTTCTAGGATCTAACTAACAACCAGATACTTAATTATTGCCAACAATCAGTCATTTGGAGTAGTTCTTTAGGGATGTGGTAATAATAGTACTCTTTTTCTTTCAAAGGATATTCACAGCACAGAAGCTTACCAAGCAGTAGTTGAACCCAAATGCTTCTTGATGCATGCACTTCCAGAGAAAGTATAGTAATTTATTTCTCACCTGTCATTCACATTTTGATCAGTATGACTTTTTCTCTCAGGAAAGTACAGAACAGATTAATCCCACAAATGCTTCGGAACATACTAAGGAATGTTATACCCTTCTAAGCCTCATAATGCCCCAAATGGTATTTTGATCCTGTTCCTTAGAGCCTTGAAATGGTCGTTGCTTACCTGAACGACCCTTTTATACTCGACGTTCAGACACTCCTCAGTCTGGGTTACGATCACTCCTATTTGCACAGCTGAGTATCAATCAAATCCCTCTGGAGCTGCATCCTCCTCTCTTCCTGCTTCCTCCTCAGACTTTTCACGGAGACAACTTGGCTCAATAGCAGCAGGATCGACCATTAGGAACTCCATCAGGTAGACACACAGGAAGCAGACAGCTACAGAGGGAGAAAAAGCAGACCTCCACCAAAGCCAGGCATGGCCAAGAAAGGGAGGGACGGAGTGTCTGAACGTCGAGTATAAAAGGGTCGTTCAGGTAAGTAATGACCATTTTCCTACTCGCCGTTCAGACACTCCTCAGTCTGGGACATACCCAAGTTAGAAAGAAAAGGGAGGGAATTAAGCCGTAGACTGGCCCTGTGGAGAGATTACAGCTTGCAATACCCTTCTGCCAAAGGCAGCATCTGCAGAAGCAAACTTATCCAGCCTATAGTGACTTACAAAGGATGAAAGGGAAGACCATGTGGCCGCCCGGCAAATATCATCTACCGAAGCCTGGGTAGCCCAAGCCGCAGAGGTTGCGGCGCTACGGGTAGAATGGGGCAATATACCACCCGGGACAGGGGCCTCTCCTAAGTCATATGCCTTAGAAATACAGGCTTTGAGCCACCTTCCTACTGTGGTTGAAGAAACCTTCTGACCCAGGGAAGAGGGAAGGAAGGACACCAACAGAGCCTCAGTCTTTCGAAAAGGGGCAGTCCTTTTAAGATATCTTCTCAATGCCCGTCTCACATCTAGAGTATGCCACCGCTTCTCAGCAGGATGACGCGGGTTCGGGCAAAAGTTAGGCAAGACGAGTTCTTGGGCTCGATGAAAACGAGTATTCACTTTGGGAACGAAAGCCGGGTCGAGGCGTAGAACAACCCGGTCAGGATAGAAGATGCAGAGATCACTTCTCATGGACAAGGCAGCAATTTCGGATACTCTGCGCGCCGAAGTTATTGCTAACAAAAAGGCCATTTTTAAAGACAAGTAGCGTAGACTGGACGAAGCGATGGGTTCGAACGGTGGACCCGTTAAGGCCTGTAACACCAAGGTAAGGTCCCAAGTGGGGTAGCGATGAATCGGTGGAGGCCGCAAGTTTGAGACCCCTTGGAGGAAGGAACGGATCCTGGGGTCCTGAGACAAAGGAACACGAGATTCTCCTGACAGGACAGTGGCTAGAGCCGCCACCTGTCGGCATAGAGTCGCGGGGGCCAAGCCCTTGGAGAAACCCGCATGCAGAAAACACAGAATGTCCGGAACAGAAGCAGTTGTGGGGTCTACGTGATGATCCCCGCACCATCTCGTGAAGGCAGTCCATGAGGCGTTATAAATACGAATCGTTGATGGCCTTCGAGCTGCCTGAATGATGGAGATAACATCGTCAGACAAATTGTCCTTGATGAGCTTTATGCGCTCAAATGCCACACGGCTAATCGAAGCCATTCTGGTTCCGGATGACGGATGGCTCCTTGAGTCAGTATTATCTTGTCTGGTGGAATCCTCCACGGTGGTTCGACTGATAAGTTCTTGAGGTCGGCGAACCACTCTCGACGGGGCCAATACGGTGCTACTAGTAGAAGGTTCGCCCATTCGTGAATGACCTTCCGCACTACCTTGGAGATGATAGGAAGGGGAGGGAAGGCATAAAGAAGGCCCCGGGGCCACTGACTCCGAAGAGCATCCAGCCCCTCCGCTGCTGGACATGGATAGCGGGAGAAGAATCTCGGCAATTGGGTGTTCTGAGCCGTCGCAAACAGGTCCACTAGGGGAAGGCCGAACCTCCTGGACAGGTCCTGGAACAAGCTGGGGTCTAACTTCCACTCGGCGTGATCTATTTGGTCTCTGCTGAGCCAATCTGCTTCTCGATTGAGAGTCCCCGAGATGTGTTCGGCTTTTATCGACGAGAGGTGGAGCTCCGCCCATGACAGAAGACGCTCCGTCTCCTGCATCAGTGTCCAGGAGCGGGTCCCCCCTTGTTTGTTGATATGGGCCTTGGTGGCCACATTGTCCGTTAGAATCAGAAGGTCCTGGCGATATACAAGGCGTTTGAAGTGTATCAGGGCGAGACGGACTGCTCTGAGCTCTAGCCAATTTATATTGTGCAGCTTTTCCGCCGATGACCAGGCACCTTGGGCTAGCTGACGGTCGAGGTGAGCCCCCCAGCCTCGCAGACTTGTGTCCGTGGTCAACACCATCCGAGCTGGTTCGAGAAAGGGAGAACCCTTGTTGAGGGCCGGAGACAGCCACCACCTCAGGGAAAGGCGAACTGGAGCTGGAACCTTTACCTTGAGAAGAGACTCCGCTCGACCTTGTCTCTGGTAAGGGAGCAGGAACCATTGGAGGCGACGAAGATGGAAACGCGCCCACGGAACAATGTCTATGCAAGATATCAACTTCCCCAGAAGCTGGGAGAGAGACAGTAAGGTCACAGTCCGGTGTAGTAAGACTTGAGATGTCAGTTCCCGAATGCTGGCTTGTCTGTCGGGAGATAGGGAGACCACACACAGTGCCGAATCTATTGTAGCTCCGAGATGTAGGATACTCGATGTGGGAATAAGATGGCTTTTGGCAAGATTCAAAGTGAACCCGTGGTTTTGGAGGGACTGAAGTACTAGCTCCCGGTCCTGGGTCGCCTGTTCGGGAGAAGACGACAGGATCAAAATGTCGTCGAGGTAGCATGCCAGACGAACAGGAACCTTTCTGAGCGACGCCGCTACTGCCGCTAGCAACTTTGTAAACGTCCTCGGAGCGGACGAAAGGCCGAAAGGCATCGCCCGATATTGAAAATGGTGGTCTCCAAACGCAAACCGGAGGAACTTCCTGTGCGACTGATGAATAGGGACGTGCAGGTACGCTTCCTTTAGATCTACAGATTGCATCAGATCTCCCCGACGAATGCAGCCCAGCAGAGACTTGAGGGAATGCATTTTGAACCGACGGTACAAAATGTGTTGATTGAGACGTCGAAGGTTCAAAATACCTCTCCAATCGCCCGAGGATTTCGGTACCAGGAATAGTGTTGAATAAAAGCCGGTTTTGAGTTGATCCAATGGAACCTGTTCTATGGCCTGGATTTGCAACAGATGGTGAATTTCGAGTAATAGAAGAGATCGCTTCTCCGGCTGAAGTGGCCAAGGGCATTGAAGGTAAAAGTCCTGTGGCATGTTGGTGAATTCCAAACGTAACCCTTTGGTGACAGTTTGGACAATCCAGGCATCCGAGGTGGTAGATGGCCACAGGTGAGAGAATGCCTGGAGCCTGCCCCCGATTGGGACCAGAGGCGGTGAGTCACTTACCGCGCCTGGAAAAGCGGCCCGCCGACTGTCTGAAAGGTCGCCTGAAGTTGGATTGTCGGCGACCGCGGTCACGAAAGGGCGCCCTGTCCGAAGTTGACTGGTACTGGGACTGCGAAGATCTGTAGTAAGAGGCGCCCCCGGCGCCTTGGTCTTGTCGAAAAGGCTGTCGATTATAAGGAACATAGCGCCTGTCCTGACGTCGGAAAGACGTGGGTAACACCTTCTTCTTATCCCTATTCTCGACCAGCACAGAGTCCAGGGATGAGCCAAATAAGGCAGGGCCCTTGTAAGGGGCAGCAGTCAAGCGCCATTTGGACTTGGCGTCAGCTCTCCAGTTACGGAGCCACAAGAGACGTCTTGAAGATACAGTCGAAGCTAAGGCCCTGGAAGCGAACTTAGCTGCGTCTAAAGACGCGTCAGCCGAATATTCAGCAGCTGCGACCAGTTTGGCCAGGTCCTGCTGTAATCGTGCGTCCTCCGGGGGAAGCCTGTCCTTCAATTGACGCAACCACACCAGCGATGCCCGATTAAAGAATGATGAGGAGGTTGCAGCACGAATGGCCCAAGCTGCCGCTTGGTGTGTTTTACGAAATCCCATTTCGGCTTGTTTGTCCTCAAACTTGAGACCATCCCCAGCCTCACCTACCAGGATGGAAGACGATGTGAGACTCGCCACCGGATCATCAATTGAAGGTAACTGCAGGAGGGCATCCAGCGCAGGAGCCGAGGCATAAAGCTTTCGATCAAATGAATTCGGGCCCGACAACGAGGCGGGGCGGTCCCAAGGCTTTTGAACAACCTGGCAGAAAAGATCCGGACAGGGAACAAAGTCCTCATCAGGTTGAGGTAGATTGAACAAGTTACTGTTGGGGCCAGATGGAGTAGAAGAAGAGGAGCCCTGAAGAGGTGTGGAATCCATATTAGTGGCAGCTTTTGCCTTGCGTAGGAGAGAGCGAAACAAGGAAGGCTTAAATAGACCCGGAAAAGCCGGCTTGTCCTGAATCTCTTCTTCATCCTCTGACATCTCAAAATCTTCTAGGAAATCGTCCTCCCGGGCTGATTCAGGCACAAGGCTACAGGCAACAGATTGCTGCTGAAGTTGTGCACCAGGGGGATGCATGGAAAAGGCAGAAGTAGTGGGGCACGTAGGAGCAGAGAAGGCACCAGAGGCTTGCTGCAACCCCATTTGATACATATGGGACATGGCCTGGGTAAAAAAGGACTGAAAATCCACAGGCTGAGGGAACCCTGGGCCCGCTTCAGGGCGGAGGCCAGCTGCAGTGGGTGTAAAAGTAGCTTCAGGACCTGGCCTAGAAGCTTGAGAAAAATGGCTTGCAAAACTAGAGGAGCGGGACCTTACACTGGCCCTTGGCATTGGAGCCTCCTGAGAGGTTGAGGGGCCATCCTCCCTCAGACCACTGGGCAACAAATCTACATTATGAGAGGCCGAGGGCTCACAGGTCACCTCATGGCTCAAGCCTTCAGGAATTGGTCCTTGACCAGGGTCCTGGGCCCGTTGCCTAGCCTTATCAAACTGCTTTTCTAATGCTTTATGCCTCCTTTGGGCATCTTTATCTACTGTGGCAGATTTGGAGGACTTAGCCTGCCTGGTAGCCTTAGATTTCTTCCCCCTGAGCTGTTTAGGGGAAGGTACTGGGGAGGGGGAGGGACTCCTATCCATATCAGAAGAAAGAGCACCTTCCTCCCTGTCATCCATAATCAATCACCCCAATAAATTATTAATTAATTAATGAATTAATTGTAAATAGAACTTATCAATTCTATATATATGATAGTATATTGGTAATAGAAATTGTAATATATATATCTATATGCTCTTATATAATTATTATTATTATTATTATTATTATTATTATTATTATTATTATTATTATTATTTTTTATATTAAGAATGTAAATTAATTTAAGCAATGTGTACTTCCCTGAACTTTCAGGCACCCCTCTGCAGGCCGTTGTGAATTGCAGGTACGATCAGGACAGCGTCCCCACCTGCCAGCAACCTAGCGACCCTGGAAACCAAAGCCCAGGTCGCTATGGCCACGGAGATCCAAAAACGTTGCCGATGATCAGGGCTCAAAATGGCGGCCCGCGAGGGGAAATTCCAGAAGTCCTGAGCCAGGCGAAACACAGCGCCTGCGGCCGGACTGAAGCTGCAGCAAAAGAGCAGTCACAATTCTCAAAGGCAGCTGATGAGTATGCCAGCCGGCAGGGACTCAAGCCGCTCGATCAAATGGCCACTAAGGCAAACCGGAGCCTCGCAAAGTGACTGGCAGCAAAATGGCGGCAATGGCGGGAAAACCGTTAGAAATAAAGCGCCAGCCAAGCCAAGCCGCAAGCGGCGGCCGGAGCCCCGAACCGCCGCTACGCGCTTTAACCTTTTCCAGACGAAGGCAAACGAAGCGCAGCACTTTTAGACAGTAAATAAACAATATTTAGCCAATTCAGAAAGAAATAAGTAAATTAAGAACGAAATGCAATCAAGAGAACAGACACTCGATGCTATTGCAATGGCTGAGTGAAAAAGTCTGAGGAGGAAGCAGGAAGAGAGGAGGATGCAGCTCCAGAGGGATTTGATTGACACTCAGCTATGCAAATAGGAGTGATCGTAACCCAGACTGAGGAGTGTCTGAACGGCGAGTAGGAAAAAAGGTGAAACAAATCTTACATTGCGTATCATAGATAGCAGTTAGATTCTTAATTGACTTGGGCTTTGTTCCAATCTATGACAACCATTTCTTCCTGATGTCTGGTGCTTGATCAATACTAATTAATTTATTGTGAGTCTAACTGAAGCATATTTACATGGTGTGTTCAAAGCAAAGTATACAATCTTATTTTTTACAAACTTCTTTCATGGAGAAAACATTTATTTCCAGTCAATGTATAGTATATTTAACAACTTTAAAATTTATTGATTTTTGTCTGTGGTTGACTGCCTTAAGAAAATTTGGTTTTTAAGAGTGTCATACAAAATTTAAAAAGTAAATATATATATATATTATGAACATAATTCAAAGGAACTACTCATTCTGCAAAATGTAGTAGTTACTGAATTATTTATGTAAACATTCTGTTTGTAGGAAGGTTCCACAAAGTGTTCAAACCACAAGAGCCAATGTGATGTATGAAGAATCATGATTTTAACAACCCCAACTTTCTAATGCTTAATTGTTAAGGGAGGGAAATTGTACGTAATTTTCATGTTTCTTCTGGTTGCTGGAATTCTGGAACTGCTGTAATCCCACTGTAGGAAATTAGCACCCACTTCTCTCCTAGAAGAATGAAATATTTTAGGAAATATTAAAAAGGCAGAATATTATATTCCCTGGATGAGAAAAGGAGAAACATGTTTTAAAGACAAAGCAGCTCCCTGCACCTCACCTTCAGCTCCAGGGTGATGGGATTAAGACATGGCCTCAAGACATGATAGGATTAGCCCTCTACCCATCTAGCAACAGAACTCACCACACGGCACTTGAGGAAATTGCATCACTCAGCAAGATTCAACCAAGCAGACAACCTACAAAGTTATCCCTGCATGGCCCCATGGGAGTCTAACAACCAATCAGAATACATTTCTTACACAGGAACAGGAAGCTTCAAGGCGGGATCCAAGAGAGGGTATAAATCTGTCTCCCTCTCTCACCCATGTGCTCATTTTGCCCAGGACAGAAAAAAACCTGTCCACCATTAAATCATCTTTCCAAGCAGTGTCCATGTTTCCAGTGTCTTTCTCCCCACTTGGAATTGAACCCAGATAGACATTTCTTCCAACACCACTTTTCAATGAGTGTGGCAGATACTGCTAAGAGAGATTTAAGAGACAAATGGAGAGAAGAATGTGCTGGATTGTATTTTCAGGAACATCTTGATTAAAATTAAAATTTAAATACAGCTTTATCCTGTCTATCCAATCCAATTAGAAATCTTGCTATAAGCATATTAGCATTTTCTATCTACCTTTCACAGAAATCAGAATATTCACAGAATAGCCACCCTTGTTGCCAATTTTATAAACCAACTATTGAAAAGCATTTGCATTGTTTTGTTGATAATATACATTAAGATTTGTAGAACATACATTTCTGTTTGTAATGGATACATGAGCTCAAAAGAAAAAGAACTTCAACAGCAGGAATTCACCAGACTGCAGGAATAGACTTAATCTGCACATCCTGCACAATATATGTTATTACAACCAGCTTCAATGCCAGCTAAATTTCACATTATTAGTTTGTAGGACATTTGGGGCTTTTCCCCATAATTCTCCTAGCTGAACCAATCAGGGAAAAGTATCAACAGATTTCAAAGCTAACCACAAGCTGTACAATACTTTATTGATAATAATGATTAATAATAATAATAATAATAATAATAATAATAATAAT
This sequence comes from Pantherophis guttatus, assembly GCF_059756535.1. Lineage (NCBI taxonomy): Eukaryota > Metazoa > Chordata > Lepidosauria > Squamata > Colubridae > Pantherophis > Pantherophis guttatus. The sequence goes on along the minus strand of NC_142068.1, from coordinate 33,109,167 downwards.
AATAATTGATAATTAATAATAAATGAATGTTCCAACACTGGAAATTTCTAAGAAGATGTTGGATAACCATTTGTCTGAAGTGGTGTAGGGTTTCCTGCCTGAGCAGGGGGTTGGGCTAGAAGACCTCCATGGTCCCTTCCAACTCTGTTATTCTATTCTATCCTAATAATAATCATCATCACACTGAACCTCTTGATTATTACTAATGTACTGTGTTATCAGTAGAAGACATCACAATAAAAACAAGTAACAGAACGGGTTAGATGCACAGAATAAAACCAAATAAAACAGTAGCTAAGAAAATAGTAAACAGAATTCATCAATGTCTTTAAAGATGACAATGGGAAGAAATTATGAAAAAGCAGGAAAAAATTATATTCTCTCTGATATCAACTATAATTTATATTTGAAATGTGTCATGGTGAGGAATGAGAACCACACCATACTAATATTCCATTTACCCAAGCCTTTTCATAATTAATAGTCTGTTACTAAACAACACTTTCAAAATAAAGCTTGAATCCTAAACACAGCAAGGTTTATTCATTTTAGATTAAGTAGTCAGTTTCAGTCACTGGAACTTGTTTTGTTAATTCTCCTGTTCCTTTGTCAAATTAATCTATCTAGATTAAGTTCCCTTTTTTATAATGATGGTGGATAATAAAAAAGGAGAAAAGGAGAAAAAAGAACTACAACTCTAAATCTAAGGCAAATAATCAGGTTTTCAAGGCTTTTTAGACTGTCCAAGGATGGGGGGAAGGAACCTCATTCCTGCTGCTGCCACAGAGCGGTCACACTTCTTGGATTCCCAAAGATGACATTGCTTAATTGAGCAGATCTGAAACAGGTGTACAGTACTTTGCCCATATAACAGAATTATAGAAGATAAATAATCCCTCAAATAGTAAAGTCCTATGTCCGTGATGGTGAACCTATGGCACGTGTGCCACAGGTGGCACATAGAGCCCTCTCTGTGGGCACGCTAGCCGTTGCCCTGCACCAACCTGGAAGCCAAAATGGGGCATGGGAGGGGCTGGAGCACATGTGTGGAGGGCGCATGTCTGGAAGACATGCACTTGGGGGCATGTGTGCATGTGCAGGGAACTTGCGTGCATGTATGGGGGGCGCATGCACTGGGGCACTCGCATTCCATTTGGGGGGTTCAGGAGCGTGCGCATGCATTTGCGTGCTTTGGGCACTCGGGACCAAAAAGGTTATCCATCACTGTCCTATGTCATATAAGCAAGTGATCTATTCACTTGTTACCGAAGGCCAGTCAGTGAACTCTGCATAGGAACCATCTCATGTAAGATCCTGCCTAACTAGGTTCATGGTTGCATTGTATAAAAGTCTTTAAAGTATATTCTTAAAGATTTCTTCTTTCTGATAGTCTTGCTGCTGATTGAGTCCCTTAGAAAATGTAGATTCAGTACTGGAGGATGGCTGTTTGACTTCTTTTTTCTTATGTCACGGTATGACTGTAGTGAGCTTCTATCCAAACAAATAAACAGGTGAGAACAAATAAACAGGTACAGCCTTATACCAAGAAAAGTCACCTTAGGTTGATAGTCCAGGCTAAAGTAATAAGGCTGACTGGGTTTTCAAAAGGAAGTTCTTTTTTTCATCTATGTTGATTTTTTCTTGTCATTCCATTGCTGATTTCATTTGGTTAAGCTGTAAATGGCACTTAGGATTTGAATTATATTAATATTCTATATTTTGTAAGTGGTTCTATTTATTTATTTATTTTATTTGTTTAAATTTCTATACCGCCCTTCTCCAATGTAGGACTCAGGGTGGTGAACAGCCAAAGTAAAAACAAGACATACATACAAAACATACAAAATCTAAAATCTGTTTAAAATAATTAAATAATTTTGGCCGTAATTAAAACATTCCAATTTAAAATCCGTTTAAAATTTGACTCAAGCCAGCCCAGCTAGTTGAAATAAATGGGTTTTTAGGGCCCGACGAAAAATCCGGAGGTCTGTTATTGTACGTAGCTCTGGGGGGAGGTTGTTCCAGAGGGCGGGCGCCGCCACAGAGAAGGCTCTCCCCCTGGGGGTCGCCAGCCGACATTGTCTGGCGGACGGCACCCTGAGGAGGCCCACTCTGTGGAAGCTTACTGGCCGGTGGGAGGCTATTGGTGGCAGAAGGCGGTCTCGTAAGTACCCCGGCCCTAAACCATGGAGCGCTTTAAAGGTGGTCACCAACACCTTGAAGCGCACCCGGAAGACCACCGGGAGCCAGTGCAGCTCGCGCAGGAGAGGTGTCACGTGGGAGCGCCTCGTCGCCCCCAAAATCCCCCACGCGGCCGCGTTCTGGACCAGCTGGAGCCTCCGGGTGCACCCCAGGGGGAGCCCCATGTAGAGAGCGTTGCAGTAGTCCAGGCGGGAAGTGACGAGTGCCTGAGTGACTGTGCGTAGGGAGTCCCGATCTAGAAAGGGGCGCAACTGGCGTATCAGGCGGACCTGATAAAAAGCCCCCCTGGCCACGGCCGCCAAATGATCTTCTAACGACAGCCTACATGTTCTACAAAAAAGTGGAATAAAAATAATAGTACTAGTACAAGGAGATGAACACTGAAGTTATGAGTATGATTTTGTTCCTGAAAAATCAGACAAAGCTGATGTCTTTAAGCTGGAAATCCCCATTTTAGTCTTCACAAATCATTAGTCCATTTTCAGGCATGACTATGACTGACAGATTTGTTAAATGTATGGACAATATGAAGATTGCAAAGTCTGGAATTTTTTTTTCTTTCTTTTTTGGAAGCTGTAGCATAACAGGATATGTGGAAATGAAATGCATATAATGAAAAACAGAATTTTTCATATAGTTAAAAACTACACTAGCTTAAATGCAGCATACAAAAATCTTCTCCAATGTAATATTATTTTAGGACATCACTCTTCCTTTAAGTTTTAAAAATAGAAAGATCAGAGAACTGTACCAACAACTACAGATTATACCACATTGTTTAAAGGATGTCTCTTTTCTGTCCCCAAAACCAGATTTTTCAGTTTAATCATAAATCCATTCATTATTTTTTCAAATATGAAGAATAGAACAAGATTAACTTCCTGATATTCAACTTTTTGACATTTCATCAAAATATTGCCCTCACTCTTAGATAAAAATGAACAATTCTTAAAAGGAAGAAGATTTCTGTCGACATGAGATATTCTGGCTCTGAATCAATGCATTTTAGCAGTGGGAAGAAAGGTAGCCAGACTGAGCATCTGCTTAAAATGAAAATATTTTTGTATTTTCCTTTCAGATACAGAAACAAGCCATCACTGGTTACAGAAGCTGTTAAAATTTTCTGCAATTTTTCAAGGAAGAATGACAAGTGACCAAAACAGCACATCTGGAGGCAGATCACTCATCATCAGCATTACTAGCTCCAGTGCTCCTAAGAACAATGCCAGTGCACAGTTCCAGAACTCATTCAGAATTGTGCAATCTATTCATCTCTCCCCTATTCATTCAACAGTTCACATTTTTCATAATTTCTTCCTATGCTGCCCGTAATCTCTTAAACTTTTCAGTCAGCCCTGATACTTTTCTCCCCTTGCACCAAAATTTCACCAACATTTCTTTTGCTTGGATGTAACTTAGAGTTTCTTGCTCAGTATCCGAAGTGTGGAGTCAATCATACTCCTGGGTTTATTAGAATCCATGGAACCAGAACTGAACTTGGAGAATAGTTCTCTCATCAGTTTTGGTACTCCTGGATGGTTATTTATCCCTGGGGGAAATTGTGTTAAATACGACATAGAATGATGCATTTTAGTAGTACTTCATCTGTGGGCAAGGTGATATATGACATGGTCAAAGAAGCAAGATAGTGGTTGATTGTGTGACTTAAGTTCTACTTATTTTTACGTACATTGCATGAATAAAAAAACAGGCAGTCCTGATATAACACTATCATGGCCATCATCCTCATTTTTTATCAGTTCCTGCAGACACCTTCAGTTCCATCCTTACAGCAACTTCAATATTCATGGTTAATGCAGATTTCTATATATTTATCATTGAGACAGGCATCATTCTATTACATTATATTAGAGGATTACAAACATTGCTTTTCTTCAAACCACGATATAATTATCAAAAGCTTTTAAGAATGACCACACATGCAGGGTCAGCATTGAGGTACTTCCAGGCACCACCAGGCATTCCTGTACAACTTCAGATAGAACGTCATCAAGAGTCCAACATAAAATAAAAATATTATTTATAGATTGTTTTAATATAATTTACCCACCAACCAACCCAACCATCTACTAAAATAGCTAAAAGTGAAAAGTACCAGATCTCATAAGGTAACCAGATTTTGGCATAAATGTAGGCATTTTATTGGTGCTACATTTGGCATAAATGTAGGCATTTTATTGGTGCTGCAATCTACAGAAAGAGGTAAAAATGAGTGTAATTTTCATGGAAATTAAGGACTTAAATAAAACCTATTAACTTAAAAACTCATAGAATTTAATACAAAAAACTGGAATACCTGTACTATTCCTCATGGATATTCCCAAAACATGCAGGCTTTTCTTTTATTTCATGCCTTTAATTGTTTTGTTTGCTATTTCTGACTTTTTTCTGCATTTTATGTAATGTTGCTCATGCAAAAAGAGAATATTGTGAGGATGAGGATGTAAATAGTGACAGCAAAGTGAAGGTTGGCAAGGGAGGTAAAAAGGAGACTATTTTCCCTTTTCTTTTTGCTCCCTTTTCTTTCAATCTATCTTACTCTTCACCCAGGGAAACAGCTTGTAGAAGAACACAGGCACAGTAAGGAAACAGAGAGATTGCCACAGATACTTTTGCTAGCAGGGAAAGGTCCAAAAACCTGGAGAGCAAGGTAGGCATCACCATGACCTGGAAAATGTGTCTTCCCTTCCCTTCCCAACTATAATTGCTTCAAATGTAGGGTTGTTCCTTTCTTTTTTTCAGTGAGAAAATGTGAAGTGATGCACTGAAATGGATTGGGAAAGACAAGAGTATCATGGAGAAGACAGAAGAGTGGATTCCAACTTTTCCTTTCCCCTTCTTTGGTAAAGACAAACACCAGATCCAAAGAAGTAGGAGGATAAGAAAAAATTGGTAACGGGAACCAGAATCTCTTTCTGTGGCCCACCAGATTTTGTTGGATTCAAACTTCTTGCATGCTCAGCCACCATGCCTAATTGTGAACAATAACAGAAGCTGTAACAGCATTTCATATATTGTAACTATGTATCATTCCTCAAAATTGGTCTTTGGCTGGAACTGCTGAGATTGGATGCTTAATAACATCAGGCAGGGCACAGATTGTGAGCCGGGATGACGCAGTGATTAGAATGCAGTACTGCTAACTGCCAGCAGTTCGGCAGTTCGAATCTCACTGGCTCAAGGTTGACTCAGTTTCCATCCTTCCGAGGTCAGTAAAAGGAAGTCCCAGATTGTTGGGAGCAATATGCTGATTCTGTAAACCGCTTAGAGAGGACTGTAAAACACTGTGAAGTGGCATATAAGTCTAAGTGCTATTGCTATTGTCCATTCTTGAACTTAGACCATATTTTTGATGGGTATGAATAAACAGCCAAATATTTTGATAAGCAATTTTTAAAATGCAAATTTAGAAACAGTAAATTGAAGAGATTATTATGGTAATGTTTCTATCAGGTTATCATATGCCTTCTGCTTTCACTTAAAAAGTGAAATTATCTGCTAATCCTTATTTCAAAGTACAAGGTACAATTTATACTTTGAATAGTATCTTGTTTTACAAATGGTATCTTGTTTTGAGAATAGAATTTGGCAATCATATAATGTTATATGTCATTCATTAACATACTCGGCCAGCACTTTCTTTTCTTGTTTCTCACTGCTCCTTAGGATTCTATCAATTCCAAATAAAAGTCATCATACTGGACTTTTATATAAAGTACTGAAGCTTTTGGGAATCTTAATAATCCCCCAAAAACATCTTTGCCTTTATTTCTATTAACAGTACTCTTCTCTGTGTTTAGACTTAGGTTGTTCTTTAGTACAAAATCTAATTACTGCATTTCCTTGCTTTCTTTTCTCCATGTTTCTCAAATCTTTTTGTAAGTAGGATAATTTGATCACTCTCAATAAAAACACTCAAATTGAATGAACTATTATTCAGGCCTAAGTTTCCAAACATCAGGAGAAAAAGAAAAGAAATCATACTCATTACAATTGTGGATTGAGGTGAAGATACATCACTAATTTATAAATGAGAACCATTTATAAGTATGAGATTGTTCAGAGGTGTCCTGTGAAAGCTATAAAACAAATACATTTTATGGGATAATACATTGAGGAAAATGCGAAGTCTACAATAAAGATTTCACTTACCACAAAAGACGTATTTATCATGATTACAAATAGAAGTTAAAAAGTTAAAAATATCCTGTTTAGGAAACTATTAAAAACTGTTGTTCAAGCAACATAGAAGATCAGCATATATCAGCAGAAGTCTCAAGTAAGTGTAATAAAATGAATGTTTCTCATTCACTATTTTTTTAAAAGCTGTCTTGACTGTAACAATTAGCAAGATATGCCCTTTCCCGCTTACCAACTATATGTGAAAAGGATGAAAACAAAACAAGTTAGTTTTTATTTTCCCCAATTAGCATTCCTTAAAATGTATACGCTGAAAACCAAAAATCCATCTAGCATTGGGATATCTGCAGTGAATATCAAAAACTAAATTTGTTGGTAATTTGAAAGATTCACTGCCAGCTGTTGTGGTAAGTGGAGCCCATTTGGATGGCTTTAAAAGGGGACCAGACAGATTCTTCCAGGATGCGGCTATCAATATTGATACAACCAACTCCTGAATACTAGGCAGGATAGCTTAATACTAATTACAGGGAAGCAGCAATAGAAAGAGACTATTGTTTTCTACTCCAAGCTTCGTAAACGCAACCAGTTGGCCACTGTTTTGGCAATGTCTGCTGGAATATATTCCTATGGTTTAGTTAATTTAAGTTTTTGAGGATTCCGTGTTCAATCTGTGACAAATTACTTGAAAAGACCTGTGGCTGAGAATATCAAATCCATTACAACTAAGTCAGTCTTAGTACATGCATGGAACATGCAATATTAGACTAATTGCAGCAGAAACATGATGGAAATGTAATAAACTAATAACAATAAGAATTGGTGACTTTTCATTCTATGATATCGCTTTGATTCCTTATTGGAAGTTTGTTTTAAATATCCAAAAGCTATTCTTTCTTTTTAATTATTATTCCCTTTCAAAACTGGTTTTCTAGAAGGAAAAAAAAAAACAATTTGTAGTGTACGTATCAGTATCCTTTCAGTATACAAACATTTCTCTGGTGATCTGCAGGCTTCTTGGCTTCATGCGTTAAAATGCAATCCCAAGGAAGCACAATAGCTGAAGGAGCTTTTTCAGATCAAGAAGGTCTGGGATTCTGTAGAGCAATGTTTTTCCAACTTGGCAACTTGAAGATGTGTGAACTTCATGCTGGCTGGGGAATTCTGGACGTTGAAATCCACACATCTTAAGTTGCCAAATGTTAAAATCACTGATGTAGAACAACGAAAAAGCATGTAAGAAAATTACCCCAGTGGCTGCTTCTATTATAGTGCAAACTATAAAGTAGAATCAAAATCACACTTGAAACAAATTATATAAATAACATGGGGATGGGGGAAATGAAACTTCTTTAGCAGGAAGCAATCCCTTTGGGAGACAAAAAGACAAATTTTGGCCCAGCATTTGGCCCAGTTGGAACAACTTTTCCACAGAACTTAAGAGCTATTTTGTGGGGCTCAGAGTTGTGGATTGAAAAGGCAGAATTTCTGTGACTAAGTATGTCAGAACTCACAGAGTGAAGTCCAGCTATATGAAATCACCAGCCCTGTTGGTGATATCCGTAATATTTGTCCACATATTTACATGGAACACTTAGCATAGATCATAAAATAAAATGAATGTGGATTGCTTGCTGCGAAGAACAGCTTCAGCTCCTGACTCAGGAATATCAAAAAGAGTATTCATGGGTCTCAAATGCAAAGCAAGTTGGTCACTTATTTTTCTCTGTACAAAGAAGCAGGGTGAGGGAGGGATTTTCAAACTATTAAAAACAGAAGAGTATCAAGACAAGTCAATGTGAGACTATAGTTAAACACTGAATTCTAACAACAACAGCACAGTGCCAATTTAATTAATTAGAACATTTTATGTTGCACTGTTTTTTTTATCAAGCTCCTGATTTCACTTCTAATCTCCTTTTTTATCTGTTTTATTTGCTGCAGTTCCTCTATATATCTCTTCTTTCTAGCATCAGCTGTAACATTAGCTTTTCTTTCTAGCATTATCTTTAAGTCAGCTGGCAATGTCATCTAATATCTTTCCCTTTATTGGTCTCTTTTTCCCTGTTTCTGGGATGTTCATACCTATTCACATTTATGACACCAGAACCTAACATTATATACCAACTTACAAAAGAAACAGCAGTCTATTAACAATGACCCAGAAAAATGTCCTAGTTCTATTGGATGTTTAAATAGAGTTTTCATCAAGATCACACTCTACCATTTTGTATTCACACAGTCCTGTAGATTCCAATATCAGTGCTTTACTTCCTCTTTCCCAGATGTCTCTATATGGGATGCATTGGTGAAATTTAATAACCACCTGATTTGCACTGTCTATGCACCATACTTATTTTCTGGACAGGTCTCATTTAATAAGAACAGACAGTATTTTCTCTCATAATATTGGTAGGCTAATAGGTTTACAGATAGCTGTTCACTTTAAATAACTACTTATCAGCAAAAAAGAAAGTATAGAAGAGAGATATAACCAAAAAAGTCAATTGAACTTAGCTTGATACAAATCTTCTCATATATACTTTGCAGTGGTAACTAGTCATCATCATTTAGAAAATGATTCATACACCATAATGGTTCATACACCATTAAAGTATATACAACATACTTTAAAATTGGCACCTAAAAAAGAGATAAATTTTGCATTAACATACCATAGACCAATGAAGATTCAGTATTTCACATCTTAATAATTGATATTAAGGTAGTCATTTTTAAACAAATAACCAATGATACATTATAATACAAAATAAACTTCATATTTCTAAACAATCATATATATAATCAACCTATATCAAAGATGTAATAATAAATATATATGTTATAGAATAAGTGGGACCAACAAGGAAGACACTGTAGATGCACTTTCCTCCAATATTACATGTTTGGGAACGAGCAAGAAACATGTTGGTCACCATTTTCATTGGATAGTCAAGAAAGGAGAACTTGGGCCTAGATCTAAATAGGCAAGGCAGCTCCAAATGAGGCAGCCAAAGATATAAAGCTGCACTGGCACTCAAAGGAGCATGAGGACCTAAGTGCAGTTTGCATGCTGCTGTTAATCAAATCTAGTGGTATATCTTGCAACATAGAAAAAGGGGAGTTGAGACATATATTTTTATAGCTATGGCCATGGGTGAATTATGTCTGAGCCTTGATAAAAGGGTTTGACAGTAAAGAAAGCTAATCAAGTTCAAAGTAAGAGACTAGGACCATGGTGGGAGATCTGCCCTCTGGAATGAGAGAATCCAGATGTGCAGGAAATCCCCTAATCATAGCTGGGGCTTAATAAAAGAGGATTTCTGTAAGAGCAATCCAAAGCTGTACCTTAGTGTATTAATTAAGAAGTTCTGCTATGCTTTGGGGTTTTCTCAGAAAAAGTGAAAACTGGGCAGTTCCATCCTATACCTAATTGTGTGGTGAAAAAGGGAGGTGGCCAGGACATTGGAATCTAGTGCAGCCTTTCTTCAGTCAGCAATCCTATGTGCTTCTTGATTTACTGAGGAACTCTGAGAAATGTAGCAAGTGAAGGGATGTCTAAAATGACAGTGGTGATAAATAATGAATATGGCTATTCACAGGTACGAAGCCACACCTAGCTTGTGATAATTACAGTGGTAAAAACACACTTCTTCATGCCTATTATATGAATAGTTTCTCGTCAAATGGCTCTGTTCATGGTATTTTAGGAAAGAGTGGAAGTGAGTGAGGAATCAATAGTGTGGCACATTTAAGTGATATGGCTGCTTAGATTCCTGATAGATAAAATTGCTCGTCTTTTCACATGGATAATATCCAATATGATGGCTGGGTTAATATTCTGCAGTGTTTGTCTACGGAGATTCTCAGTCATCCAGGTCATGGTTGTCCCAACGGTACTTTTTCAAGAGGCATCTGGATTTTCTGGTTTTTCTTTGAAGACTTTTCACTTCTCATTCAAGAAGCTTCTTCAACTCTGACTTCCCACCATCCAGTCAGAAGAAGCTTCTTGGATGACAAGCGAAAAGTCTTCAAAGAAAAACCAGAAAGTCCAGATGCCTCTTGAAAAAAGCACCTTTGGGACATTCTGAAGTGTTATTTGGGATTTCTTTAACATTATGGAACCTGAGGAAGAAGACAGGCTTATGATATGGCTTGTGAACTACTTGGATCTACCCATTGGTCCATTTATTATTTTTATTTTTATGTAATGTGTGCATACCAGAGGTGGTATTCATCAGGTTCTGACCAGTTCTGGAGAACCGGTAGCAGAAATTTTGAGTAGTTTGGAGAACCAGTAAATACTACCTCTGACTGGCTCTGCCCCCATCTATTCTCTGCCTCCCAAGCTCCAGCTGATCGACAGGAAATGGGAATTTTGCAGTAACTTTCCCCTGGAGTGGGGAGGAAATGGAGATTTTACAGTATCCTTCCCCTGCCACGCCCACCGAGCCACGCCACGCCCACAGAACGGTAGTAAAAAAATTTGAATCCTACCACTAGTGCATACCATCCCACTCTTTATGTTCAAAGTAAACAGCAACATTATACAGATCACAGAAAACACATAAATTATAGTAAATGGAAGAAAGTAAAGGCATGAGATAAGAATCTAGTTTACACCAACACTATGCATGATACCTCTCTACCCTTGTCCACTATCATTGCTTCCAACGCTTTCATACACCAAATCATACGATGCATTTAACCTTTTAAAATTCTTACGTCACCTTTTTCTAGGAACATATTAATTCTATCCAACCAAAAGTTTCCCAGTCTGTTTTTTTTTCCTCTACCAATTTACTTTTCTTTTATATATTTGTTTTGTAATTTGATGCTCATTCATGCACTCTGTATAATAGAACCCTCATCAAAATACTTCTTTCAAATTAGTCAGTTTTGTTATTCAATTCATGTTCCTTTAGCATCCAATCATTCATGACTCTATTTTTGTTTGAACATGCATAGTTCTTAAATATAACATTCTAATTGTTTATCACTATGATATCCAAAAAGGAGCTGGTTGTGTATATTTGCTATTCTGTCCCAAGCAGATTAGAATGATAGTTTCAATACCACAAATCATGAATCATAACATCTATTTAGTTGACCAAACTGCGAATCGGCTTGATTGGTCACCCAATCAAGGCATAGTATTAGGCCTTCTATGTAAAAACAAGAAATATTTGAGATATCAGGAAACAATATTTGAGTTTTGCATGAGAATACCTGTATAAATAAGAATGTGTTATTGAAGGAACACAATGTTGTTTATTGGGTACATCTACTTAGAACAGCTTAGTGATGGATGCATTATAAATCAATCAAAAATACATCAACTTTAATAATTAATAAATATGATCATGCAACAAAAATTTTGAGTGACCTATAAAACAACCAGACAGAAAGGTAAGATTTAGCTCTACTTAACAAGGCTCCAGTCTAAAATATTAGGGTCAAATTCCAATTTGAAAGCAGTTCCAGGAGTACAGCTCCCATTATATAGACTACAAAAATCTGGACAATCACCAGATGACAGGAAGGTTTCCTCAAAGTACATGCAATTATATATTTCTTATGAATGCTGCCTTTCTCTTTGATATATCAGTTTAAAGATCCATTACTCTGAAGTGAATCATACGACCTACCTACCATTTGCTGAAAAACATTTGGATTCTCCACCAGCAACACAACATGAACTGCATAGAAAAAGTACCGTATATTCACATTTCTTAAGCAATACACCTGTATGTTGCTTATAAAAGTCCTTATACACATGTCTGTAGGTCAATTAAACAACCAAGGAACACCATGTATTCTTATATTAACATTGTGCAATACAGTAAATAATTTGCTATATATTCCATGCATTCTTATGCATGCTTCACTTCCATGTAAATCAAATAACTCAGAATCAGTTGGATTGGTCCAGGATATTTATTCATTTATTTGTATCCTGTCTTTATTATTTTTACAAATAACTTAAGGCAGCGAACATAGCCAACAGACGTCCTATTTTCCCCACAACTTTGTATATGTGGTTATATATGCTTTGATTTTTTTTTTCTTGGAAGTTAATATTTATTCCATCAGTTTCAATTCTATTCTTAGATATAGCATTATTATCTTCATACAGATCTCAAAAATATTCCATCCAGCATTTTATTATCTCAGATTCAACCCAAATATTTCATCTTTTATCTGTAATTACAATTACTCTTTGCTTAACAATCTTCATTCTCTTTCAAAACATTTTTAATTTGCATCCATGTGACTCTGCATTTCTCTTTTAATCTTAAGCATTGCTTACTCTCTTTAACTACTCTGTCTCATCTACCTCTCATCTATCTCTCATCTATCTATCTACAATATGTATGTATGTATGTATATATATATATATCTACCTACCTATCTATCATCTTTCATCTATTGTATGCAATATATCTCTCACCCTTTTTTGCAGCAATTATTCTATTATGTCCATTTTTCTCATTCACACCCACCTTCACTCTATCATTCCACTAAGTAACTTTCTTCATTACTGTGATTCCTCACACTTCTATGCCACTCTGAAACATAGAGCCATCATTTGCACCCTGTTCTAAGCAACTTCCACATTCTCTTTCTTCATGTCTGCTTTGAATTCATTATTTCAGGAGATTAATGTATCTTCCGAAACTTTTTCACATAAATGTCTTCCTCTAATTGTTCATTTTCACTCGTTTCTTTCACTTATTTTTTTTTATTCCCACCAATTCTCTGAGCTCCAGTTTTGACACTACCTAAAAATACTGTGACAATATTCAGAATCTTTCTCACCCCTATATCCTTGATAACTTTACTCTTTCCTTGTAACGAAATTAGCCACTAAACCAGTTATCATTTTTATTTCTTTTTGTTTCCTAATGATTCAGTCACTTTTTATGCAGTTTGTCAACTCATCCATTTATGTCACCTATGATAATATTTTTCCCCTACTCACACTTAGAACATTGCACATTTTTTTCTCAGACCCATTTCTGGCTCATTTCTGGCTCCTTTCACAGTATTTCATGCAGTAATTGTCAATGTTGGGTGAGTGGATTCTTAGTTTTATATACCCAAACAGAAACCTTGGTGAGATCAATTCATAGTTTGTAACATATATTTTAGCTTTTCATTCATACATACAGTCATCCAGGCTAATCGACAAAATAAAACCACATTTATATGGATTACAGTTTTGTTTTCTCTCACACACTTAAGCTTCTCATGAAGGCTTTGGTCAGTCATGGTTTCTACACTATATCCTGGGTCAATATACTAGATATAATTTGTCTGGCTTTTTTTATTTGTGGAATTTATTTATTATATTACTGGCATTGGACTCTAGGAGATTTACAGGTACGTTCATAAAGTGTAGGCAATTGTTTCTTGTTTTTGCAAGATAATTTCTAAATTAGAAATTTTCACTTGGGAGGACACGGGTAAAAATGAGCTTTACCTATATTTGGCATATTGTCATAAATGTGCCATATAATGAGTTGTGCTTAGCAGGGAATGGTACATATACAGTACAATGATATGATTCAGGCCTACATCTTGTTCTACATTTTTCCAATCTAAGTAAAAAGCATGAGTTTTTAATCTGATTGTTATACTGTTTGGATTCTTAGATTTATTATGTTTATTGGGATTAGTATTATGTATACTATCCTAGTGATTTTAGCTCAAGAATGTTAGAAATATATTAAAAAGCAGGATCATTTCCATAGCAACAATTTGTCTCTAAGCAGCCGATTACCTTGAATACTGGAAATATCATTTGCTAAAACTGGGAAACAATCTATGTTCATCTGGAACACAACTTTATTTAATATAATACAAATGAATGGTGATGCACCTTGCACATTTATGCAAGAGAGGCAGAAAGTTCTGACAACATGAACTATATGATTGTACCATGAGATATGAGCCTGGACTACAAGTATTCCTTCAGGTATCAAAGTGTGTCTGAATTATAAACAGATTTGTAGGCTAAAATATAAAGTGTAGGAGGAACCCTGGTTATATTCAGTGATACTTTATATCTATATATCCAATAAAGAATTGCATACAGTTCTGAACATTATTAGCAGCATCAAGGAATGTCACACCTACCTTGAAACTTTGTGAAAACTCAGGCAATATATTAATGCAGTATGGTAATCATGGTAATTTAGGAAAACACCAAGAACCAGTTTTGTAATACATTATGTTGTAATGGGACCAGAAAAATATTAAGTAACTAAAGTAATTAAGTTAAAGTACATGCTTTCAAAATCTGGAAGTGGGATAACTTTCAATGCATCAGACTTCTACTCTTAAATGTGCTTAATGAAATCCAAAGGCAACAAAAGGCCTGGGTTCAAAAAAAGGTATATCAACATGACTCTTTTAACCAGGAATAAAACAGACCCAATAACAGGAGAGATAGGAAAGAACCTGTCAATCTTGAAGTATCAAGAACGATTTCTATTATAGCAAGCAGTACAAACCCCTTTGGTCAAGAATATAGCTGTGTTGGTAGCCTGGGAGAGAAGTTTGTAGTTTTTGTAGATGCATAGTTTTTACATATAGGCTATGCATTAGGATTCAAGAATAAAGATGCTATGCTGATGATTAGATCGCAAGCCATTACATTTCATTATACTGAAAATCAAACACTGAACAAATGAAATAGCAAAATGTCATCTTCTCTATTGCATACAAGCCTTCCCTACCTTCATTGTAGAAGAAAGCTGCACACTACAGGTAACAGAATTTCAATTAGAGGTTTGCACAGTTTCAGGAGTGTTAGCAGATGTTCTATTATTCTCTTTCCCTACAGTAAGTCCAAAAAACATAAAGCTTCTGCCCTAATTACCCTTTCAACTGTACCCACTTGATAAAAGTATACCATACCATAATGTTGAGAGTTCTGGGTCTGCTCATTTCATCATCACTCTCCAGAGGCAGGATTTCATGTGACAATTCCTCTTGCCGTCGTCTACAAATATGCACACAATTCCTTTGTACCACTGAACGAAAGGCTTGGAGCAGAACAATGCTGGCAGCACAGCCCATAGCTGCATCCTGAAACCCACAAAATAACTTCTATGTTGATGCTATGCTTAAAAAACAGTAGCTCGTTGTCCCTGCAAACAGCCTACAGTGCAGCTGCAGCCAGCCAGCTCCCTCCAATCATTTCCTTGGGCTGTAATCATCTGATCACAACCAGATAGCTTGGATGCAGATATAGGAAAGATTTGATCCACTGTGTGAAACATCCGTACTTGCAGACAGA